>NC_068358.1:124000557-124248057 GCF_020536995.1 Dreissena polymorpha
GCTTAGTAGAGACTTATCTACTACTTGGTAGAGACTCATGTACTTATTTGTAGAGACTCATGTACAACTTGGTAAAGACTCATTTATTGTCTTCATCCTCATCCTCATGCTCATAATCATAATCATCATAATCATCATCGTCATCATCGTTATCATCGTCATCATCGTCATCGTCGTCATCGTCGTCATCGTCGTCATCGTCGTCATCGTCGTCATCGTCGTTATCGTCGTCATCGTCGTCAGCGTCGTCATCATCATCATCATCATCATCATCATCATCATCATCATCATCATCATCATCATCATCATCATCATCATCATCATCATCATCATCATCATCATCATCATCATCATCATCATCATCATCAACATCATCATCATCATCATCATCATCATCCTCATCCTCAAGGTCATCGTCATCCTCATCCTCATCATCATTATCATCATGATCACCATCATCATCAGCACAATCATCACAACCATAACCATCACCACCATAACCATCACCACCATCAACATCATCACCATCATCACCACCCTCATTACCACCCTCACCATCAACATCATCACCATCATCACCATCCTCATTACCACCCTCATCACCAACATCGTCATCACCACCACCACCATCACAACAATCACCACCATCACCACCATCATCACCACCATCATCCTCACCGTCATCATCACATAAAACCATCACCATCATCATCACCATTATCACCACCATCGTCATCACCACCATCATCACCATCAACACTATCACCATCACCACCATCATCATAACCATCACCATCATCACCACCATCTTCATCACCACCATCAGCACCATCACAAACACCACCACCATAATCATCATCGCCATCACCACCACCATAATCACCACCATTATCATCACCACCATCATCCCCGTCATCATCACCATCAGCAGCATCACCACCACCATCACCACCATCATCACCATCAGCACCATCACCATCATCACCACCACCATCACCACCATCATCACCACCATCATCACCACCATCATCATCACCACCATCATCTCCATCATCATCACCATCAGCACTATTACCACCACCACTATCACCGCCATCATCCCCAGAATCATCATCATCGACACCATCAACACCGCCATCATCACCATCATCATCACCATCATCACAATAACCACCATCACCACCACTATCATGATCGTCACCATCACAACCATCACCCACATCGTCATCTTCAGCACCAGCACCCACATCACCATCAACACCATCATCACCAGAATCTTCATTATCATCATTATCACAGCCATCACCATCATCACCACAATCATCATCACCATCATTTTGACCGTGATCATCACCATCACCACCATCACCACCTTCACCACTATCACCAACACCATCATCACCACCATCATCACCACGATCACCATCACCACCATCACCACCCTCATCACCATAACCACGATCACCAGCATCATCACCGACATCACCACCACCACAACAACCATCACCGACAGAATCACCATCATAATCATCATCACCACTATCACCATCACCACCATCACCACCCTTATCACCAACCTCACCATCACAACCATCACACCTATCACCACCATCACCACCATCATCCCCATCATCACCACCATCATCACCACCGTCATCATCACCACCATCATCACCATCATCATCACCACCACAACCAACATAACAACTAACACCATCACCACCATCACCACCATCACCACCATCATCACCAACATCACCAACATCACCATAACCACGATCACCAGCATCATCACCATTAACACCATCACCACCACCACTACCACCATCAACACCATCATCACCAGAAACACCATTATCAACATCATCAACACCATCACCAACATCACCACTCTCAACACCACCGTTATCATAACCGTCATCATCACCAAAACCATCACCATCATCACCACCATCATCACCACCATCGTCATCACCACTTTTATCAACATCATCATCACCATCAACATCATCACCACCATGATCACCACTATCAACATCATCACCACCATCATCAACACCACCATCATCATCACAATCAGCACCATCACCACAACCACCACCATCATCATCATTGCCATCACCACCACCATTATCACCACCCATCATCATCACCATTATCATCGCCATCACCATCACCATCAGCAGCATCACCACCATCATCACCACCATCATCACCATCAGCACCCTCAACATCATCACCACCACCACCACCACCACCATCATCACCAGAATCCCCATCATCATCATCATCATCATCATCACAAGCATCCCCATCATCACCACCATTAACATCATCATCATCATCATCATCATCATCATCATCATCATCATCATCATCATCATCATCATCATCATCATCATCATCATCATCATCATCATCATCATCATCATTATCATCATCATCATCATCATCATCATCATCATCATCATCACCATCATCATCATCATCCTTATCATCATTATCATCATCATCATCATCATCATCATCATCATCATCATCATCATCATCATCATCATCATCATCATCATCATCATCATCACCACAATCAATATCATTATTTTGACAATTATTTCAGACAATCAGTAATTATTGCACTTTTCATGGGCAAAACGAATCAGCTGATCAAGCCAAAAATAAGACACCACCAACACCAACATAAGTATTTCAAACAATTTCTTTGTCTTGCACTTCTCACATGCAATGCATATCCGCTGGTAAAACCAAATATAAGACACAACCACAACCAACATAATTATTTTAGACAATAACTTGGTCTTGGACTTCTCATAGTTAGAATCATCTGGTCAAGCCAGATATAAGGTACCATCTCCACCAATATTATTTTTTCAGTCAATCAGTAATAATTGCACTTCTCACGGGCCATACATATCAGCTTGTCATGCCAAATATAAGACACAACCACAACCAATATCATTATTTTAGACAATTACTTGGGCTTGACTTCTCACGGGTAGAATCAGCTGGTAATGCAAGATATGAGACACCACCACCACCAGTATAATTATTTCAGTCAATCAATAAAAATTGCACTTTTCACGGGCAAAACGAATTAGCTGATCCAGCCAAAGATAAAACTTCACCACCACCAACATAATTATTGCAAACAATTTCTTGGTTTTGCACGTCTCACGGGCAATACATATTAGCTGGTCAAGCCAAATATAAGACACAAGCACAACCAACATAATTATTTTAGACAATTACCTGGTTTTGCACTTCTCGGAGGGCAATTTATATCGGCTGGTAATGGCAAATATGGTACACAACCATCACAAACATCATATTTTTCATTAATTAACATTATTAATACGGCAAATGATAAGGTCTTTCACTTCTCACGGGCAACTAGTAGTATCAGCAAACCATGAGGAATCAATGAGAAATAACTGCCACAAACATTATTATTTCATTCAAGAGGTTGGTCTTGGGAATCTCAGAGGAAATTATTGTTTACGAGCCATGAGAAATATAAGCCACCACTACCAACATCATTATTTTAGAATAAGTGTGTCTTGCACATGTAGTTATTATTATAAATGTATTACTAGCCATGAACAACACCCCGATTATGTTTCAATATGTTTAAAAAATAAATAATGGGAACATGCTATGAATAGCCATATAATTTTTTTTCCAACACCAGCACAATTATTACGGTTAATATCTTGACGAATGAAAAAATAAATATAAATGTATTACAAAACGAACCAAGGATTATTCCGGGATTAATCAAGAAGAAACCGACGCAGAGTTGCTGATCGCGCAAATACTCTATAATTGTCAATATATTTCAAAATTAGCAGCGCCATACCGATCTTTACCCATGTGGTTTTAGTTATGATATATTCATCTTCGCCGTTGTATAGTTTCCTGGTATTGTTGTCGACATGTATAGAAAATAAAGCATTATCACTGTAACCAACTGTTTGGTTATATGCATGGACTAAGCTCAGTTCGCCGCGTTCCAATCGCCGTTCGCTTAAGACATTCCTCTTTTACATTGGATCCGAAGTTTTTCCCAGCATAACGCTGTTATAAGAGATATAACAGCGGTTTGTTGTTTTTAAGTACGAATGATAACAACTGGGAACGGAGCCAAGTTATTAACGTGAACATTGGATACAATTTTGTATTTCCCCTGACGGCTTGAGCATAATTAATGGCTGCGTCATCGGTGTCATTGATATATGGCTCAAGAAAAATAAGGTTTGCTTTGATATAATGTCATATAATAAGACGCAGGAAAGCCATAAAATGCCTAACCCTGTTTCCCATGTAATATAACAATAACAAATAGTTTTATCTTAAACATGTGTAATAAACTTTATAAGCGTTTTCATTGGCTTAGTTTTTGCTCAATTGACCAATCGAATTTTGTTATTCTGTTGAAATGACGTTGCGAAATGTAAACTATATTCGGGATTTATCATTATCATTATGTTTGCGTAAATATTTATTTAATTTGCTTATTTAAAAGCATGTGATAAAAAAGATCTGACACTCGTTGTCCTTTCATACCATATTTTATTAAACTCGTCCAGGAAATTCGTTCGTAAGCTCGCCAAAGGCTCGCTTACTAACAAAATTCTTGAACTCGTTTAATAAAATATGGTATGATATGGCAACTCGTGCCAGATCCTATATATATATGTAACCGTCATCTAGTTAACGCTGCACTTAATTTTCAGTTGCGTCTATATGTGTGCAAATCGGGATTTGTTGAGTGTTGTTGTTTTGTAGATAGTTTGGTCTTTTAATTCATTGTACCTACTGCTATATCTAAAACTATTGCTATGCTATTGTTATACACAACATGCTTCACAATTAATGCTTTGAAGTTTTAATGTTGTACCTGTTCTATATTTTAACAAGTTTACGTTTTGCAAACTATTGATTGAGAATCGATTAAATATATATATATAAGTAATCGTCCATTACGATTAAGTCGGGAAAATGGCTGTTTTGAAAAATTGTCAAATTTTCAAAGTAACGCAGTATTCTTCGAACGTATCGTTTATATCTAGCAAACACAATTGAATATAATCAAATTAATAATCATCAGACGCATTTGAATGTTAACAAAAAATGAAGCAAAAATGTGTAACAAAGGTGGGGAAATTAGATGAAGTTTCGGAGAGAAAAATACTAAACGGATAATCAAAGTTACACATATCAATGTACAAGTCGATAAGCAAACAAGAAAAAGCTTTTAATGTATCAACACATTGATTTGTAATTTTAATCGAAACATGTAATAGTTTTCATGCGCTAATACTGATACTAATACACAATTAATAAAAATGTAATACATTTTCTGGAACTTGTATTCAAAATAGAGTGAAAACACTAAATTTAAGAAAATGTTTGAAACGTATACTCCAATTTTGTTTGTTTATGCAAACTTGTGTTCACCTATAACTGCAAATATTTTAGTGTTTATGTATTTCTATATGTCTTATGTAATTTCGGGGATTTTATTGCATATCCGATTGCCAGATTTCGGTGTTTCACTTGGGACAAGTAATTTACAATATGTCAATATTAAAGTTTTAGCAAACGAATCTACAATACCAAATATAGTTAATACTCGTCTATGAATATATGTGTATAGAATATTTTCAATAGGAGGTCTAGTACTAATAAAGCAAATCAGAGTTATTTACTTCAAACAATACAAAAAGATGAAAAACCTCTTTACTTTATTTATGATGAAATTATTAACAAATTAATGTTGTTAATTATTAAAAAAGTATTACATGGAAGCATGAAGTCGATTGTTATGATAATTTGTTTATTTACAAAGACATAGAAGACAAATCCAGTTTTAAGAAATACATATAAGTTTTCATACACCTTCGAGTGTAAAGATAATTTGTATATTAAAAAAATGCGGGAAATCACCTGATCACAAAAGTACATCGTATGCTCAAAATGGCGGCACAAGCTATCGCTTAATTACGAAAGTCAAGGTATTCTTATATTTTATATTATCAAAAAAATGATAGCTATGCGCAGAGTACCCGCTAACTGTAGTTTTTTCAAATATTCCTCAGGTAAAATGAACAATGAAAATGATACATCGTCTGAACATACTTTATTTTGACGCGTTTGCTATTTAAGATGACAAACAACGAAATGAATACAACATTTGCTTTATAACATGCTTAGAATATATCGTACAAGGTTTTGCACGTTGTTTAATCTTTTTTAGATATGTGGCGAGGAATTTGGAAAATAGTACATCGTATGAACGTTTTTTTGTTTGAGTACATCGTCTGAACTGTTTTTAGTACATCATCTGAACTGCTTCTGTTTTTACTTTTAATGCGATGTTTATCATAATAAAGTTGTCATAACATCTGTGATCAGGCAAGCGATTTTTCGTCCAAATGACGTTCCGTTCTACGATCAGAAAACACACACATTTTGTGTTGTTTTACATGTTTACATAGTGTTTAATTTTATTAAATTAAATTTATTAAATTAAATACGTATAGTTTCAGACAAAAGAAGAGTACTAGGTGCAAATCAACGTAATGGACTAAACTATTGTGTGTTTGTATGTTTTGTTGTTTCGTTAGGACCTTGTTGGCACAAACTAATATTGTCTTTTATACATTATGCATGATATGAAATCAGTGTTCAGAAAAAAATTGAAATAAAGTTATTTATTATTTATTTTTGAAGACAGACATGTTAAAATAGTAAATAATTAACATTGCTCTCCTCTAGAATCACTGTATCTATTTCATTATTGTTTTTAGATCGCTTACATGGACTTTACTTATACAGCAAATCCATTCGTGTTGTATTTTGGTGTTAGCTATGCTACTGACAGTGAGTGCTCAATAATTTTCCAAGCGTTCTGTGTCTTTACGAATCACATACACTGGATGTGCATCAAAAAAAAAATACACGCAACTGCATGCCGCGGCCAATGCAAATCATACACGCGGCCCTCAGAAGACCATCCAGACGAAATGGAACGTTCTTGTCAAACTTGTTACGTTGCATCCTTTCATACAAGATGCGTGATTCTCTTTTGTCTTGGCGCCGCCGTAGGTTATGGAATAAAAATAAAAATGCAAAAGACTTGTTCGTGTCGACCCTGTAACGAGGCACCCGAAAACATATTGCAATCTGAGGAGGAAATGCGTGTCTGGCGCCAAGGAGGCAAAAGGGCGAGCACGCTGAACAACAGACACCTTGCCTTTAATAAAACTACTTAATCAATCCGTAGTTCAATTTGTGAACAATCCGCCTCATATTGAAGGCGACAAATATAATATAACGGTTCTAAATACACAACGACCAAAGGCAAATAAGCTGAACTAATTTAACAAAAGTCACGGAGAATTGAGACTAATACTAAATATACCTCAGCTTTGCGGTTGATATTTTGCATGCATAGACATATACAGAAAATGTCCTGCGCTTACGAAAACAGTTAATTAACGTATGTCTAGTAAAAATTATGTTTGTATGTTTGTAATTATGAGCAGGATTAAGTATATATTAGTCCAAACAGGTTATTTGTGTATTAGCCTAGGAAAGTTATGTGTGCGTTAGTCCAAGAATGTTATTTGTATATGAGTCCAAGAGGGCTAGGCGAAAGTCTTTAAGATATTATTGCATCTGAAGCGCTCACAGAACGTACAATTAATTATGATATTTACATGTTTCAATGTTTTCTTAAACATGCATGCGGAAAAACATTGACAAATTTTATATTATTATAATTATAACAGCACCAACGTCGTTCACACGTAGAGAAGTCTTAATAAATTCTGTCTAACAACATATTTAAATACTGAACCTCTGTAAATGAACACACCTGAGCACTCGTGTCCGAGCTGTGCCGCGCTGTTCATAATTGGTAAGGCTCAGTAACAGTAGAGTCAACTGATAAAACATATATTGTGGACATAGTATTTGTAACGGTTGAACCAACTATTAATAATATTTATGTATAATTTTATTTAACAGCGTTGATCACAAAAGTATTTGTTGATTTTCCTTCGTTTATAAATTGTGAAGTGTATTGTCGCATTATATCTTATAATGCTTTACGCAAAATTATTAACAACTAGGAGTATTAAAAAAACTATCAATTCAACACAGATATTTAGTTTTGTAAGGTTTTCAAAATGGTTGATTTTCCCGAAAATAAAGAAAACCTTGTTAAAGAAAATCTAGAATAATTGATGTTAGATTTATAGTTTAATAAAAACAAAATACAAGTAGTATGTGTAATCCAATACCAAACAAGAGCACCGCCTTGCGGGTGCAGACGGTTCATCTATTTTTCTTTTTAAAGGTGTAGGAACCTATCTCAATTTCAATCACGAAGGAGGGAGGGGTGGAGTGGAGAGGGGTGTATAGTGTGGGGTGTGGTCATTTATTACATTATTTTCCAAAAATGACAAAAAAAGCATTTTTTTTTTGGGGGGGGGGGAGGGGGATTCTTGTGTGGGATGGTTGGACGGTATTTCAAAAATAAAATAATAAAACTAAATATTTGTGTTTTTAACCATGTTTGAAAAAAACAAGAGATGTGTTTGTCAGAAACACAATGCACCCTATTGCGCCGCTTTGAATTTTTTTACCTTTGACCTTGAAGGATAACCTTGACCTTGAACTTCCACCACTCAAAATGTGCAGCTTTATGAGAACGCCGATTTGAAATATTTTTTTTTTACCTTTGACCTTGAAGGATGACATTGACCTTGAAGGATAACCTTGACCTTGAACTTCCACCTCTCAAAATATGCAGCTTCATGATAACGCCGCTTGGAATATTTTTTTTTACCTTTGACCCTGAAGGATGACCTTGACCTTAAAGAATGACCTTGCCTTGAAATTCCACCACTCAAAATGTGCAGCTTCATGACAAAGCCGCTTTGAAATAAAAAAAAATGACCTTTGACCTTGGTGGATGACCTTGACCATGAACTTCCACCAATCAAAATGAGCAGCTTCACGAGAACGCCGCTTTTAATTTTTTCTTTTACCTTGAAGGATGACCTTGACCTTGAACTTCCACCACTCAAAATGTGCAGCTTCATGATAACGCTGCTTTGATTTTTTTACCTTTGACCTTGAAGGATGACTTGACCTTGAAGAATGACCTTGATCTTGAACTACCACCACTCAAAATGTGCAGCTTAATGACAAACCCGCTTTGAATATTTTTTTTACCTTTGACCTTAAAGGATGACCTTGACCTTGAAGGATGACCTTGACCTTAAACATTCACCACTCAAAATGTGCAGCTTCATGAGAACGCCGCTTTGAATTTTTTTTTGACCTTGAAGGATGATCTTGGCCTTGAACTTCCACCGCTCAAAAAATGTGCAGCTTCATGAGATACACATGCATGCCAAATATCAAGTTGCTATCTTTAATATAAAAAAAGTTATGGCCAATGTTAAAGTTTTCGGACGGACAGACGCCATATATTTGACATTTGACCTTGAAGGATAACCTTGACCATCACCTTTTACCACTCAAAATGTTCAGCTGCATGAGATACACATGCATGCCAAATATCAAGTTGCTATCTTCAATATTGAAAAAGTTATGGCCAATGTTAACGTTTTCGGACGGACAGACACCATAAATTTGACATTTGACCTTGAAGATTGACCTTGACCTTGACCTTTTACCACTCAAAATGTGCAGCTCCATGAGATACACATGCATGCCAAATATCAAGTTGCTATCTTCAAAAGTGAAAAAAGTTATGGTCAATGTTAAAGTTTTTTTTCTGACGGACGGACAGACTGACTGACATACTGACGGACAGTTCAACTGCTATATGCCACCCTACCGGGCGCATAAACATTATTTTTTTGGGATGGGGGGTAAAGTGTGAGGGTGTGGTGTTCATTTCTTAGATGATCTTTAATTAAAAAAAATAATATTGGGGTGTATTCGGGGAGGTATTCGGGGGGGGGGGGGGCGGGGGGATGGTTTGGGTGGAGTCTATTGTGGTATGTCAGGTATGAGTTGTTTTGTCAAAGTATCAATCGAATCTAATCATACATAAAGAAGTGGCAATTCTAACAAAATTTAATAATTTGACCTTGAAAATCAAGGTCATTCAAAGGTCAAGGTAAAATTCCACTTGCCAGGTACAGTACCCTCAAGATAGCATGAAAGTATTTGAAGTTTAAAAGCAATAGCCTTGATACTTTAGAAGTAAAGTGGATCTAAACACAAAATGAAACCATATATTCAAAGTTACTAAGTACAAAAAGGGCCATTATTCCGTAAAAATGACAACCAGAGTTATGCAACTTGTCCTTTACTGTCCCCTTATGATAGTTTGCGAGTGTTCCAAGTATGAAAGCAATATCTATGATACTTTAGGGGTAAAGTGGACCAAAACACAAAACTTAACCAAATTTCCAAGTATAAATAGCCCATAATTCCGTCAAAATGCCAGTCAGAGTTACATAACTTTGCCTGCACAGTCCCCTTACGATAGTTAGTGAGTTCTGCAAGTATGAAAGCAATAGCTTTGATACTTAAGGCAAAAAGTGGACCTTAACAATTTTTTTTATCAAATTTTCAATTTTCTAAGTATAAATAGGGCACATAATTCTGTCAAAATGCAAGCCAAGCCAGAGTTATCTAACTTTGCCTGCCCGGTCCCCTCATGATAGTTAGTAAGTGTACCAAGTTTTAATGCAATAGCATTGATACTTTATGAGAAAAGAGGACCTAAACGCAAAACTTAACGGGACGCCGACGCCAAGGTGATGACAATAGCTCATAATTTGTTTGTGAAGACAAACGTTGTCATATGGTTTCTATACATCACGTAGATTCAATTATTATTGATATATATATATTCAATTAATTTATTTGCTGAATTTGAAGTCACACCTACACAGTTTAGGTCATATAGCGACCTTATGCAAACAAAAAAATAAATGCTGATAATGTTCTACTGCTAGGACGGACATATACGAGATTGTTTTGATTACTTGGAAAACAATAGCGCAAATTAATTAGCTGCTGTGAAAGTGACAACCACAACTTGTATTTCGTGTGTAAGGAAAACTTTCAAAACTGGCCTGAAAAGCACGGGCGAATCGTCATATACAAACTTTGTAGCGCAGATAATATTTAGATATTTACTTTGACAGTAAAAAATGTAGCGCGTAGTAATTTAATTGTGTCGCCCATATCGCGAACGCAGTTGCTTTCTTAAAACGAAAGAACATACATGCGCTGTATCGGTTAAGTGTAGATAGTTCAGTATTGAACCGATATTTCGTCGCTGTATACTATGGCGTGTCAAACGTTGCAAAAGTCAAATTATATATTTGTTGGATAATTTTCATATATATATATTGGATAATATATATATATATGTTGGATAATTTCATATATATGTTTGATAATTTTCATATATATGTTGGATAATGTTCATATATATGTTGGATAATTTTCATATATATGTTGGATATTTTTCATATATATGTTGGATAATTTTCATATATATGTTGGATAATTTGCATATATATGTTGGATAATTTATATATATATATATATATATATATATATATATATATATATATATATATATATATATATATATATATATATATATAATGTTGCATGCTGGGAAATGAACAGGCGTTGCTGAAAAGCGGAGATGGATAAATCCCGCTTAAAGTGCTTTAAGTGGAACGAATAGGCCTCATCAACATTAATGCTGAAATTTCAATAATGATGTATGAGTTCTTTTTTTAGATTATTAGTACATTTCTTTTGTATGTAATGGAAAATATTTAAAATAAAACATATGAGACCATTTCCGTTTATAGAAAACCCTGTCCTTGGAAAGGGGCACTTCTCGCTATTTAATCATACCGATTTGACGGACTCACAATTAATTCAATCATTATGATAAATGACTTGTAGAAAATTAAATGGACTTGCTCTTTGATAAGACTAGTGGAACAATGCCACGATTCGCCGCTCTATGTGCAGCAATGGACGTATTGTGAAATATCTATTCTACCATTATTAACGAATTCACTTGTTATATTCAATGTTATTTCGGATAAACTAAATTTCGGACAATATAAAGAACAGTAATTTCGGCCTCGGGACGTGAATAGTTTAAATGTTAACACCGAGTATTAACTATTGACAATTACCAATTAACGTATATCTTTTATTTATTGGATTTATAGTCGGAATTAATTAATTTACAACAATAAAGATGCTAAAGAATTTGTATCACCCAAAGGGGTGTACCCATACTCCCTAATATCTAAGAAGCATGCATAAGCCATGTGATGTTAACATAGCCATGAAAACAAACTTCTAAACTCAAATTTGAGTTTTATTTGAATAATTATTGCAATTTTAATGGCACAGGGTTGTATTAGGGTCCTGGGTTGAAAATGCTCTGAACAAGTAATTAAGATTACTAAGCACACAAGTCATATTGAGTTTTAAGGTATTAATAAGCTTGACGTAATCAAAGCAATATAACAGGCTTTTAACTAAATCCATTTAATAACTAGTAATTTGGTTTCTTTTCCGCTGCAGAGATGATGTCCCGAAAGTGGCCAACTACGTTGAAGTCACTGTACCTCAGTACCTCCCAGATGACTTGACCTTTTTTCGCATGACAAGGGGTACTTTTGAAAGAGTTCTAGAGAGAATTTCAACTGATGATCAGCTTCGTTGAAGGATTGCAACTGGGGGTCGTGAACAAGTTCCATTTGATAAGGACTTACTAATGACGCTTTTGAATTGGGATAATTTAGAAACAGTAAGGCCTATTGCAGACCGTTTTAACGTATCAAAGTCCACTTTCTTAGACCATAACCGAAGAATGCTGACAGTTTTATGTGACAGTCTTCTTAAGACAGTTATATGTTGGCCATCGAGCAATGACAAGCAGACTGTGATTGATGAATTTCAAAATAAGAAAGGCTTCCCTGGAGTCTTGTGGGCAATAGATGGGACGCACATAAAAATGTCGGCACCAAGGAAAAGGTCGCCAGACTCCTTCAATAGAAAAGGAAACTATTCAATAATCTTGCAAGCTGTTTGTCAAAAAGACAGGCGTTTCACAGATGTGTATTGAGGGTGTCCTGGAAAGGTGCATTATGCACGCGTTTTCCGTAACTCGCCTGTATATGCTGTACTTCCCGGGTTTACTGGAATGAATGACATAATAGGAGATGAAGCTTATCCGATTTCTAGATACTTGATGCCACCATTTTGCGATAATGGTCACCTTTCAAGGGAACAGGTGAACTTAAACAAAGCCTTTCTGGCACCCGTATCCTCATAGAAAACAGCTTTGGCATGTTAAAGAGTAGATTTTGCAGACTTATGTTTATTGATATGGTGGATATAGAGTACATTGTCAAAACAGTCATTGCAAGTTGCATGCTGCATAATTTATGCATTTTAAATGAAGATGAAATTGACATTCTTTTTCAAAATGACGATAATAACTTTTCATTATTTGTACCTCAAAATAATGTCGAAGGCGTTATGAAAAGCACAATTATAACCAGGCAGTTAACGATAAAATCAATTAATAAGCTTTCGGTTTCTGTTCTACCTATTGAGACAATTTAGTTTGGTGAACATTTTATTTAAAAAATAATGAAACATACTAATTAAACTTGTCATTGACCATTATTTTTGAAAAATGATTGGTTTTTACTAATACTGCTCAGTAGTTATTGTCCCCTACCGGTTTCACCGTAGGGGACTTATGGTTTGCGCTCTGTGTGTTCGTCAGTCTGTCTCACCTTTTCTGGATCCTGCGATAACTTTATAAGTTCTTCAAATGTTTTACATTAAACTTGAAACATGGACAGATGGCAATATGGATATTATGCACGTCATTTCATTTTGTTCCTATGTCAAGAATTCTGGTTGCTATGGCAACAAATAGACTAGAAATACTGCTGAAAATGGTGGATCCTGCACACTTTTCTGGATCCTGCGATAACTTCAAGTTCTTCATAATTTTTCATGAAAGTTGAAACATGGATAGATGGCAATATGGACATTATGCACGTCATTTTATTTTCTTGATACAAAAAAATTCTGGTCGCTATGGCAACAAATATAAATATTTTATTATATATTTATGACAATGGTGGAGCCGATAGGGGATATATATTGCTTGGCAATAGTCTTGTTTACATTATTTTGTAATCAGACGGTTAGTTTTGAGTCCTGATCATGCATTTATCTTCATATTTTTTAATTAAAAGTATTAAAAAATTAAAGTGTCCATATGTCTGTTAAATGATAAGGTATTTGTGTATCCAACAGAATTGTTTTCACATGTATGCAATTCTATGCTCTTGAAAAAATGTCTATTGCTTTTAAATAAATTGACTAAAAACTATTGCTGTTCCACTTTTATAGCAAATTATTTAACAAACGATAACCTATCTTTAAAAAAACAAGAGCACCACATAACGGGTGCCCGGCTCGGCTGCGGGTGCAGTTTTGAATAAATGAAAGCTTGTCAGAATTATTTGTTTAGAGGTCACAGTGACCTTGACCTTTGACCTAGTGACCCCAACATGGGTGTGGCGTGTAGAACTCATCAAGGTGCATCTACATATGAAGTTTAAAAGTTGTAGGTGGAGGCACTTTGATTTTAGAGCCAATGTAAAGGTTTTAGACGCTTGCCGTCGGACGACGAGCTGGCTATGACAATACCTCGGGGGTTTCTCCGAAAACAGCCGAGCTAAAAATCAACAACAATAATAATAATATCATCCATGATTTGGAATTTGACACTTATTTCATTAAAACTTTGAGTCAATGCAACATGCTAAAGTGTTGGAAGCCTCTGCAGTGTATAGATTTTTTTTAAAGTTGCATGCATGCAATTAATATTGAAATGCAAATGTTTAACCTCGACTTTTAGTTAAAATATATTCAGAACTGCACACAAAGAATAATTGCCTAAACATGCATTTATCTAGAAACAAGAGCTGTCAAAGGACAGCGCGCTCGACTATTCGAGTGCTTGACAGTATAACGTAAGCCATCATGGGGTAATTGTTCAAATTATTCAATAAGGTCAAGGTAATAGTTCAGGTATATTTTCCACAATCTATTCAACATTTGTAAAGACAAATAACAAACAAATAAGATTTTATTTCAAGTTTGATAGCAATAGCTTGGGTGGGAAGTTTGGACGGTCCTTCACAAATAAAAAAAGGAAAAAAAAAACAATTTTTTCTGGTGGGAGGGGTGTTGGGAGGGGGTATAATGTGGGGTGTCGTCATTTATTAGATGATTTTTCAAAAGTTAAAAAAGAAAAAAAATGGGGGGGGGGGGGAAGGGGGGGGGGGCAGGGAATCTGGGTGGGCGTGAGGTATTGTTAGGGTGGAATCCATTGTGGTATTCAGGTAAGTGTTGTTTTGCAAAGTATTAATAAAATCTGATCATAAATAAAGAAGTTATGGCAATGTAAGTAAAATTTACTCTTGATCTTGAGTCAAGGTCATTCAAAGGTCAAGGTAAAAATGAACTTGGCAGGCACAGTACCCGCATGATAGTAAGAAAATATTTGAAGTTTGAAAGCAATTGCTTTGATACTTTAGAAGTCAAGTGGATAAACACAAAATTTAACAAAATATTCAGTTACTAAGACAAAAATGATTGATTACAGTTGTCTGCTCTTGTTTATAGATTGGGGTCATGTTGGTAAAGAAGTTTGCAAAACATTAAAGCAATATGTCAAGGGACATTGAAAATATTTGTGGTGGTACGCAAACTTTAACATAGATTTATCAATAATATTCATACTCTATGTGGAAAAAGAGCCATAAGTATTACCAAAAGGCTTGATAGAGTTGTCTGCTCTTGTATATAGGTTGGGGTCATGTGGGTAAAGAAGTATGTA
Source organism: Dreissena polymorpha (assembly GCF_020536995.1). Taxonomy (NCBI): domain Eukaryota; kingdom Metazoa; phylum Mollusca; class Bivalvia; order Myida; family Dreissenidae; genus Dreissena; species Dreissena polymorpha. The sequence goes on from NC_068358.1 coordinate 124,016,537, forward strand.
AAATATGAAAGCAATATGTCAAGGGACATTGACAATATTTGGGGTAGTACGCAAAATTTAACATTTGCACGCTAACGGGAACGGGAACGCTAACGCCGACGCCGGGGTGAGTAGGATAGCTCCACTATATATGTTTCATATATAATAGTCGAGCTAAAAACCATTGAAACATAATATCATATCGTTGACCTTTGTTTAAGGTATTTATGTTCAAAATGTTTATGATGATGACATAACATATCATTATTAAGGTATTGTGTTTGTTTTTATTTGTTTACTTTCATTGAAATCCATAGATCATTTCTAATCATCACAAAGTAATCATTCCATACTTGAGCTGATGATCGAATGTTAGATCTATTTTTGCTTTAAGTGTCAAATTCCATCACAATCTGTTTTAGTATCACATTATGGCTCTTTGATCCCGTCGCTCTGTGTTGCTGTCTTTAGCTCGACGATAAGCTGCCACGATTGTCTTCCATCTCCCTTCAACCTGCTTGCTATTAAAAACCTTTACTGTAAAGCGATTTGCACAATTCTTCCCACAATTTTTTTTAACAGGGGGTTGTTGAACTTATCTATATTTGCTTTGTACAGTTCAAGCAGGAGCAGGGTTTGTGATCTCGTCCATGTAGAACTAGAAGTATCTTTCTGGTCTTTGGTTCTCAGGCAGAGACGCTAAAAAACATTAAAACAAATATTTAGTATAGCCTTTAGATAAAACACTGGTCTGTACAGGAAACAAGGAAACAACTAGAGCTTTGTCACAGACGTGACGTATACCCCCACATGCTGCATTGGCACAGAATATTTTGCATGCTGTCTTCAAAAAAAAGGAGCTAATTTATGGCGATTTTTAGGAATTATTAAGCCATTATCATTTATGGCCATTTTGACCTTTGAACTCTTGAATTCTTTCGCATGACACGACGTTCAATGACTTTGATCAAAATTAATGTACAGAGTCATTTTCAAATCTCACAATGAATGACATAGTTATGGACGGACAAGCTCATTTATGTCCATTTTTGACTTTTGAACTCCAAGTGTAACCTTGACCTTAGAGATATCAACGTAATTCTTTCACATGACACACCGTCAAATGATTGTGAACAAATTTTCCAAGTAACTTTAAAATATCACAATGAATGACATAGTTATGGCCCGGACAAGCTCATGTATGGCCATTTTTGACCTTTAAACTCAAAGTGTGACCTTGTCCTTGGAGATATCGACGTAATTCTTTCGCGCGACACAATGTCCAATGATGTTGAACAAATAAGCCAAATGATTTTAAAATCTCACAATTAACGACATAGTTATGGCCCGGACAAGCTCATTTATAGCCATTTTTGAACTTTGAACTCGAATCGTGACCTTGACCTTGGAGATATCGACATAATTCTTTTGAGCGACAAACCGTCCCATGATGGTGAACAAATGTTCCTAGTTATTATAAAATCTTACGATAAATGACATAGTTATGGTCCGGACAAGCATTTTGACCTTTGAACTCCAATGTGACCTTGAACTTGGAGATATCGACGTACTTCTTTCGCATGACACACTGTCCCATGATGGTGAACACATGTACAAAGTACTTTTAAAAACTAACGATGAATGACATAGTTATGGTCCGGAAAAACTTTCGGTTTAAAACGCAATAAGTGATTCCGTGACCTTGTTTTTGACCAGGCATGACCCATATTCAAACTTGACCTACACATCATGTAGATACAACTTGTGGCCAAGTTTGGTGAAGATCAGATGAAATTTTGGGACAGACCGACGGACAGACAGACCGACAAAGTGACTCCTATTTAGCCCCCATTACCAATGATAATGGGGGTATAATTTCAGCATCTAAAAAACAATGACAGTTAACACACATCTATAAATAATGACACGACATAAACACTAAAACATTGTGAATAAGTTGAGTACTGTTAAATATCAAAACCCTTTCCTACAGACACACTTTAAATTTTGATCACTTTTGAGCAGGTCTTCACAGAATGATAGGCCAACTTCTATGTTGCATTTTAGAAAGCTGCACTTTTGGAGGTTGGTCATAAGATTTTAGATGAGTTTATTATGTTGTAACAATAAGATTTAATTTATAACACAATACAGGTTAAATGTGTGATATAATGATCATTCCTAAAAATGTATTTGTGTTATAAATACAAAGTAGGAAATTAACTCAATGAATTTCATCATCACCATCAAAAATCCTCATTTTTGTCAACATCAACAGCAGCATCAATCATCATCCGCTCATGGTCACCATAATCATCATTGTAATGATCCTTTTCAGCAATACATGTACCCCTTATTCAACCACCAAATTATGCATCATCATAACTATCATAAACATTATCAATTATCACCATCATCATTACCCCCCCCCTGTTTTTCATCCTCATTTATCATCATTATTAAAATTTTCACAATCTTAAGCATAATTATCATTGCCATGATCATAATTACCACAATCACCATCATCATTGTCACCATCTTCACCATCCTTACCATCACTATCATCTTCCTCACAACTATCATTAACATCATAAACTAGACCTTTGTCACAGACGTAACAAATACCCCACATGCCGCATTGACACATAATATTTTGCATGTTGTCTTCACATAAAACAGCGGACACCATGCTCGATGTTAAAAACGCACTAAGTGACCCCATGACCTAGTATTTGACCCGGCATGGCCTATGTTCGAACTTTACCTACACATTATCTAGATACAACTTCTGACCAAGTGTGGTGAAGCGTGGATGAAAACTACTTGAATTAGAGAGCGGACACCATGCTGAATGTTTAAAACGCACTAAGTGAACCCATGCCCTAGTTTTTGACCCGACATGACCCATATTCGAACTTGACCTAGACATCATCTTGATACAACATCTGACCAAGTTTGGTGAAGATCGGATGAAAAAAACTTGAATTAGAGAGCAGACACTTAATACGGACCGACAGACAGACCGACAGACAGACCGACAAGCTCACTCCTATATACCCCCTAAACTTCGTTTGTGGGCGTATGATTATCCACTCATGGTCACCATTATCATCATCAGAATTATCCGTATCAGCATTACAATCCTTGTCATAATCACAATCATCATCACCAACAGCCTTACCTCCCCCACCACCACCGCCACCACCATCAATAGGAGTACCAGCACTTGTCTTCCCTGCAATACAAAATAAACAAGCATATATACAAAGGGTCACAACTCCGTTATTAACAGATGGTGTACAATGCCATTTAGCGTGCATCATCCTCTTACCCATATATATACTCATACCAAGTTTCAATGAAATCCGCCAAAGCACTTCCAAGATATGACTCCGGACACAAAAGTGCCGGACGGACGAACGGAAAGACGGACGGACGGAAGGATGGACAACGCCAAAACAATATCCTTCCGCCTATGCGGGGGATAATAAAATCTCTTTCATCAGCTATATGATTTTTTTATACATTGCAATATGGCCTTTTCCATTGTGATGTTTATTTTTCAAATTATTTTAAATGTAGAGGCTTGTCTTTAAAATGAACAAACATAAAAGAACTAAGTTCAAAATCAATTCATGTACTGTATTGGTAAACATTGTTTACATACACGGTAATTATAGTCATTAAAAAGGTCCGCAAATAATTGTATGCATTAGATGCCTCATGACCTCTGTGCTCCTTGAGACAGAAAGTAAAGCAAGTTTTTGTGATATATGCGCATGTGCGGCTACCCAATATTTTACCAATTACAAAACATTCGGTATTTTAAGAAGTGACCGCATCACAATGTTTACTTTTAAATTAAAACAAATCAATCACTTTTTTCGCAATAAACAATCGGAAAAAAACAAGCACATGAACATTTTTGTATTATTTGAATCCCTAATTATCATTTAACATGTAATCAATCACATTTGCAAGTTTCATTTGAAAGTAAAGAGATAAGAAAAAATGTGAATGACAAACCTTGCCTCAGCACAGATAAAATGTACTCATAGGCATGCTGCCTGGTTGAATGGTCTGAAATACAGAGTGTCACAACATCTTCAATCAATTATAATGATGAACGAATTTCAATGTTTTAAGAGGCGTTAAGAGCGTAAATAAGGAATGGGATGGTCAGTTAGGCTCGATTGGTCATTGTCGGCTCGGGTACTAGTTACATGTACCCCATGTACACTTAAGCATACTTACATGTACCCCGGATACGGTAAATATACTCATACATGCCCGGGAACTTTAGCGTTAAATCAATCGTTGTCAGCAATTATTTTTTAAATAAATTATTTTCATATTTATGTCAATTTTCTGTTAAAATGGCATCTATATTATCGAAACTCATACTCAACAAGCATGTTGATGCATTTTTAAAAAAAAATAGCAGTTTGTTTCGTAATTACGGTAATCGGTAGCGTGTTTTTGGGGCGGGAATAAACAGTCGGGTACAGTCTAAAATCGGCGGGGTACGTTTGAGTATATTTACCGTACCCGGGGTACATGTAAGAATACTTACATGTACCCGAGTTACATAAAACTAGTAACCGAGCGGACAATGACGAATCGAGAATCAGTTAGGTGGTAAGGTATATTTTATTTGACATGAATAAAATGGAAATTGAAGTATTGGTAACTGATTGACAATAATCGCACTTATTAATTCCAAATTTGACATAATAATTGTGTTGCTTTTTTCAAGTTACAAATATTATAAGTTTAAGCAAACCATCTGAATTCAGGGCCTCTACAAGGGATGCAGATGCTATAATTTAATGCTCCTTCCATCAATACTGACAACAAATGTACTGAAAATACAGTTTAGCTTAAATAGACTTCTTTAACAAATGACAAAATCATGCTTTAAAATCAATGACACTCCAGATTATATCAATAAAATATTGGAAGAAGATAAAATTACAGGATATTGCATTTGTTAAACCAACGTCTTTCATGATAAAAAATAAGCCGAAGTGTGCATATCCGAATTAATAGATACTGCTCAAACAAAATGAAAGAACATCATAATGTTACAAATAATTGCAGGATAATAAATGTGCACATTCATACTGTAGTAATGCTCCAAAACTTAATATTTGTTTGCCATTTGAGACTCAGAATTTGAAATCAAATGCTTAATCATTTTACTCACATGTCTTTTTCGGCCATGATGTTTGATGAACGCACTTAACGCTCGAAAAAGCCATATCCGTTTTATAGTCATACCCGTTTAAATATTTCCCAGCATGCAAATTAAATATATATATATGAAAATTATCCAACATATATATGGAAATTATCCAACATATATATGAAAATTATCTAACAAATATATGAAAATTATCCAACATATATATGAAAATTATCCAACATATATATGAAAATAATCCAACATATATATGAAAATTATCCAACATATATATGAATATTATCCAACATATATATGAAAATTATCAAACATATATATGAACATTATCTAACATATATATGCAATTATACCACACACAAATGGAAATATAGAACATATATATTCAAATATACCACATCTATATGGATTTTACCATATATATAGGAATTTATACAACATATATATGCAATTATACCACACACAAATGGAAATATGCAACATATATATTCAAATATACCACATATATATGGATTTTACCATATATATATATATATGAATTTATACAACATATATATGCAAATATACCACATAGCTATGGAAACATTGAATTTTGCAACGTTTGACACGCTCATCGGAACTATTTTGTTTGCTAATGCAGAATCTGGATGCAAAGTGGTTAAATGCAGTTACGGACTACATTCTTCGGTATATTATGTTACCTATGGGGCGAATTGCAGAAGGCAATCGCCCCAAAAATGCAAATAATACATTCTCTGTTTAACCATGCACAATATTATAGTAATGATAGCTCATGTAGAAACAGTCTCATATACACATAATGTCTTTTTGTAAATAATAAAGTTGATGAATCTAAACATAGATTTCTCAATATGTCAATGTGATGTATTGTAAGGTCGTTTGCTTGCGATTTTTATGTACTGGGTTTACATGCTTTTGGAAGTTGCCAATATACTTTTTTATTCTATTAACTATGGTATTTCAATTCGAAGGAGCCGTAATGTTTGCCAAATAAAATATCGTTTATGGGAAATTGTCGTGTATGTAAACTTGCTTATTGATGCAAAATTGGAATATTTTTTAATGATGTTGATGAATATTTGATATGTTAAATATTATTATAAATACAATTATTATTACATAACTTATTAATAAGTGTTCAAGTGATCTCTTTTTGTAGGATATAAAAGTATCTCGTCTTCACTTATATACCTACCGTAGGCTTATACAATTCGACTGACAGCCAAAGCGTTTGTTTTGTATAATAAAATACAATTTTTATTATAAATGTAAAAACTATGTAAAAAACATTCGTTTGCTCTTGATTAGTAATAGCATATTCATTATTTAAAAGCTAATTAGACTACATGGTCGTTTCTTAAGACGAGAATTGCAATAAAGTCAATCTTGGCAATGGCCAGGTATTGTGTCTGATCAGGTTAGAATGGCCGATATCTTATGTTCTCTACATTCGGCGGAGAGCTAAAGTAAGCGTAAGTTTGCTGTTGAATGTCACGGGATGTGGATGGGGTAATTTTAATCGTAAAACATAGTGCACACATGTGTCTTAGCGATGAATTAAATCTGTATTGGCCGGATGCAAACAAATATGCTCTGCAATTGGCGGATTGGAAAATTTTGCTGCTCAGCAATTTGCAAACTCCCAAGTTGATTGTTTTGTTATTGGTACATGTGTAGTACCAATGTGTATGTTTTTTTACTTGGTGGAATGCCAACTATTATGTGTATGTTTTTTACTTGGTGGAATGCCAACTTATGTGATCTTCATATTGCAGACGGATTGCTTCCCGTATACGACCTACGTGTTTGGGCGCTGCATAACATTACATTAAATATAGCCCGCCCTAATTATATTATTTTAGTGCTCACATGATCATAACATTCAGATTGCGACATCTAATAGTATGGTAATTAATGGGTTGTGTTTCCAGAATATACTAACAAATTTAATTGATCTTATATGACCAATTCTATATTGACATTTAATCATTAAAAGGCAATACACATCAATATAAGACAGAGGTATTAAACACAAACACGATATGTTTAGATCAATGAAGTAATTGTCAATTTGAACTTTATTCGAGCAAACACTCTAGACTGAGAACAATTTTTAACTTTGTTAAACCAACTAATCTGAAGGCACAAAGCTGATACATTAAAATCCTTTCAAATCAGATACCGTATCAACCATTATTATTGAACGAAAACGACTTTGTTGGATACGAAGGGTAAGCATGTTTTGTAGCTAAGATGTAGGTATTTCAAAAATTGTGGAGATCCGGATAACAAAAATTAACCAAATACGAATATGACTTTGTTAAGAAACAGCATATGGGTCATTTTATGAATTGCTTATAAACTTTCTAACTCCCTTTTCCACACTTTTTCTACTGAACTGAAATAATCTACCCGATCCCCAATAGGTACTAAACTATACAATAAAATATGTACGGCTTTGTTTCAATATTGAGCAGTAGTTACTGGAAATACTCGTAAAAGCCCTGGGGAAATGACTATTACGTCTTTGGTACTCCGCAGAGTATTTGTATGAGCATTGTTCTGAGAAAACTGGGTTTAATGCATGAGCGTAAAGTGTCATCCCAGATTAGCCGGTGCTGTCCGCACAGGCTAATCAGGGACGAAACTTTCCGCCTAAACTTGATTTTCGGTAAGAAGGGACTTCCTTGAAACTAAAAATACCATAACAACAGAAAGTGTCGTCCCTGATTAGCCTGTGCGGACTGCACAAGCTAATCTGGGATGACACTTTACGCACATGCATTAAGCCCAGTTTACTCAGAACAAGGCTCATATATTAAAATTCGTCTTATAACCATTATAGGCGTACAACTTATAATTCATGAAAATATATCATGTATTTTTGAAAAAAAGACCATTTCTCAGCATAGCAGGAAGGCATTTGTTCACAAATAACATCATCTTCAGTAAAGTTTCAACAAAAGAAATGCAGTGTCCCGGTGAAATATTGTATATTTGCATTGTGACAAAGCTATTATTCTTGAAATTCTACAAAAAAGTTAGGTTGTTTATTTCTATATGGTCATGCTTGTCGGAACCGAAGACGTAAATCGACAGATTTTAAACAGTTTTGATTCCAGTTCAGAACCCCATTTTAACTGAATTGAGTAAGATGATATCATCGATGTTAGTCGAACACTTAGCTATGTTTTCGTTCCGCCTCTTTTTGAGCTATTTATAGGCAAACGCACAAATAGAACCTTTTTTCATAGCATAAATTCACGCTTGTGATCATCTATAACATAAATATTATTTAAATATATATCATATTTTTCAATGTTTATTTGTGGGATATTTGTTTCATTATTTCACATATATGTGCATTTCAATTAAAAGGAAAGAAACAACGACACACTCTGTCATGCATTTTATTTGTGATACATTTATTCAATTGATGTCATTTGCCTTGCAAATGTTAAACGGTGACTGTATTGTATTGACGGAAGTATCGTATTTCTAAAGCATAAAAATTTGTGTGCACTTATTCATGGTTTATTAAAGTGACTTAAAAGAACCAAAATGGATGTAAATCCCAAGTATTTTGTATAATTCTTATCTCAAATTACACGTGTTCTTGGCGTAAATTCATGTATCATACTGTCTTAGGATGTACACCCATACCTCTTTCCTCTTGGTTGGAAAGTATTCTTTGTTTTAAGTACATGAGCGTGCAAAATGAAAATAAGCACTTGTAAGACTTTCAACATATAAAAATATCATCTATAAATATGCAATACATAACATTAAAAGTAACGATTTTTAGTACAGTGCGTTGTAAATGTCTTTTTAAGTATTGCATTAATCTTTGTTACACTATACTTCCTTATCGCATGTGTACCGTCAGTACAATTTGATATCTGTTAAAGCCCCGACATACGCCACCATTTAAAGGGTCATGTTAAAATATTTTCTGATAATTCCAATTATGTTAAAACACAAACATTTAAAATAAAAGCATGCTGAAATCCAATATAATTAGATTCATCTTATCAGATAAAAATATTCCAATCCCAATCTGTAAAAAGTTCTGCTAAAAAATATAAATCGGTACCAAAGTTATTTAATACTTGAAGAACCGTTCACTTATTCAACCAAGGGAGGACTTTCCTTCAACACACAGTTCAGGTGAACTATCAATTCAAGGGTCACAATTTATTATTACCTTTTTATGTATACACATGTGCACTATCTTGTATGGATATTTGAAACTGATAAGTGTTGAGAAAGTACATCAAAGACTAATAGCATCTATTGGAGCCTGATCATCGCGATAAAGAGCAAGTTTAATCATCGAGCATTTACATTCTTTAATAAAAATCTTCAGGATAATGACAAAATATTAACATACATGGCTACTTTTGAATGCATCGATTGGTAATATATATTTCACGGAGAATTCAGGTTGAAGAGTGCTGATGAGTGGAAAGTATATGTTTGTTGTGTAGCATCTTAAAGGAATAAATGATTAGTAATTTCTGTTTAGCCTAATAACAAGTGTGTTATCGTATAAACTTTGCATGTTTCTCTTCTACATTAATTTTATATTTGTAAGAAGTATGCTTCATTATTGTGTTCCTTTTTGTTATCAAATAATTGTTTCTTTTTAGAAAAAAACAACGTTTGAAAAATCAATTTGAAGATATATTTTTTCCGTGGAATGCCCATGGTTAAATATCTGATACCCAACCATTTACCATGTAGTTCTTAACATTGATGCACGTAGTGCATATAGTTTACAGCTTCCAAAAGTATTTAGATTAATGACAGATTTATCGAACACTGCCCCTTTGCATTTAAGAGCAGTATTAAATCGTCAAACTGCATGTTATGTTTTTTGTAAAAAATGCAAATAATTGCGTCACATCGTATTTATATTGATAATCTTAAATACAATATATTTGATTGAAGACACTTCTCTGCCTGAGAGGTCGCTTAAACAATGATATCATCGTTATTTCTTGCGAAATTTAAACGGGGCAAAACAGTGTAAGAGGTTGGGTTTTAAGTTAAACTGCAAACAAATAGTCAGTTCTTTTGCTTGCATACAAGTGGCAGAACTTGTTACTGTGATATCGAATGTAAAATGGCATTTAACGTAACACATATGCAAGGAACTATAACTAGTGCACAAGGCAGTTGCGTTGACATTTCCAAATAAAATAACATATTAATAGGATTCTAACAGAGTTGTATTTTGTTCATACGTTCAAGATATTTATATCACATCAAACTCAAATAAAAGATATAAGAAAGCCTTTATAATTTTCTGTATTAAAATGTTATTATTTGTAAACATTGCAAATTGTACGGAACATGTTTTTCAAATGCGAAGAACACAATGTGTTAACTCTATTCGAATTGTAAAGCAAGAGCAGTGCTATTATGACAAATGCAAACGCACACACTGTTCTTGTTAACATTATACACATTAACATTACATTATGCATATGGATATATTAATTGTCGTGTAAATTATTAATGGAAACTCAGTCAAGTTAAAACATGATGAGTTACTGTGATTAATTATTTGTTTTGCAGATACGACCATTCTTTATAATGTTTAACTTGTGTCTCAATATAAACTGTTAAATGGCTTCCCTTCAATGTTTTACATCAATAAATTATTTTTTACATTCGCTATGTCACAATATGCTGAGCATTTTCGTTTACCATTGTGCATACAAACATATGCAACTCATGGACTATCTTTTAAGGGTCCAGCATTTCTTCATGATAAATTAAACCAATAACATATACTTCCACTGCATGATAATTAGTTATGTTCAAATTAAATGTAGTTATTAAAAAGCAGTTGTTATGATTTCATGATAATCCATTGAAACCAGAAGCATAATTTTCTATCGCTCTTAACACATTATTGTTTATTTAACTGGTATATGGTGACGAATTCGTACAAGTAAACACGCTATTAAAAGTATAATAATGAAATTCAGTACAAATGAAAAAAAATATGTAAAGGATAAAGTGATATGTATTATTTAGACAATTTCACAATAAACATCCAGTTTTCGGTTATTGGTCATCTCTTGAGCAAATAGGACGGTTTTAAGTGCCTCCATGTCTGACCTCATTTTACTCCTGCAAATTGGTATGGGTCCCGATGTGTGTGAATCACCAGTAGGTAGGCTGACCTTTCACGCTGCACATGTGTACGTTGTATCGCGAGACGATCCCTTGGCTTTCTGCTTATAAACTGAAACGTTTTAGATTAGTTGTTAATACTATTCAACAGCACAGGGCATTACTTTTGAGTGTGTCACAATATTGTTTGAAGAGTTTTGTTCCCACGACCTAAAGCCAAGTTTGGAAACTAATATAATTTAACAAGTATACTTTGTTCGTGAACTCTTCCCATTGTTTTCTGCCTTCTCCGTTCCAACTTTTAATATTGCAGGTAACTTTATTTTACCATGAAAGACGTTATCTGCGTGTATATTGCGAAATTATTCTAATTATTATACTAAGTTGCATTTCAACATTTGTTTTATACTAATATCATTGAATAAGTGCTTCGAATTGTTTTTTGCATATTAAAAACTCAATTTTATTGTATATTCTGTGGAAATTCAAATGATATTTTGTGTAAAGCTGTCTTTTTTGCACAGTTATGGGCGCTTGAACACCAAAGAAGAAACACTAACCTAGAATAACTTGTATGTTCATCTCAACAAAATGCGTAATTTATAATATTATCAGATTGATAACTAGTATTTTGAAACGGCTGATGGTCCTCTGTTATACAAAAAAACAATTCAATCGATATCTCGTTATTCCTACCACTTTGTGATTTTGAATTCATATTAAATATATAGAAGTTTTCGTGCATTCAATGTTTTTTAATAACGAAGCTGACAACATTGAGCGCGTTCGTGTCTTTTTGCATTAAATTCGAGATTAGTTTTATGCGAAACAGATTCCCGCAAAAATAAACATTTATATATTTATTGTTTTGTATCGTATTATATGTTATTTATATTAATGTTCACAAAATACTTGTTGTTCTGCGAAAGGTAAATGGCCGTGTTCACAGACGTGTATGCAATCAATTTAATTAAAATAAGTTATGTATGTAAATAAAGCTCTATTACGTATACTGATATACACGTGAAGCCAATAATATAATTTGTAACTGAGTATTAAAAATATATTTTGTTGTTGTGTTATCACACATAAATTTACCCAACATACATGCATTAGTTATTTAAATGTGTTACTGTCGATTGCAGATTTAACTGCGCAACGAATGCTTTGACCGCGAGATGAGCGTGTCTCCTCCCCTCCGGATCTGGAAATCTGCCAACGACAGTTATTTGCGCCAAATCAGCATTAGATACCGACAGCAGACGTATTCAACCCGAATGCGCTAGCGTACAACACGGTCGGGTTTTCGAGCGCAGAGGCAACAAACATTGCGGCCGACTTGAACGGTTTCGTTTTAGAAACTAGATTATTGATATAGTGTTGTTATTGCCAATTTTATTTTAGTTTTTTTTTTTAAATATATTTTATTAACAGAGATGCGATGAAATATACAAAACATAATATTAATTTACAAATATTCTAACGCGTTAGAAGCACGTGCTCTAGCGCATTAATACTTGTTAAGGTACGAATTGGACATGAAATAGAATAGTTAATGACTTAGTGATATATGTTTCCTTTCCATTGCAATTATATGGGAGACCCGAGGCGAGGCAGTATTAATTATACGGGTAAAGTAAAACGAATAGAAGCAAGAAATTCACATTGTTTAAAAACAAAAATTATGAGAATGTACATCGTGCAAAAAATGTAAAACAATCGCGGATAGAAGTACATCCGTTATTCCGATCTTTAACAAACAGAACAAAGTTGCTGATCACGCAAAAACGCTGTCACTGTCATTGTATTTAGCGAGATCGATATCAAAAAGAGCTCCGCCGGGCCGATTGCTGCCAGGCTTTGTACACATGGGGTCGTAAAATTGATGCATTCTTTAGTTGTTGTAGAGTTTCACTGATTTCGTTGTCGACATGTCTAGATGATAAATTATTTGTGGTAATAGGCCTACACAAAGTTCTCCTCGTTTCGAATGTCGTGCGCTAACGAAGTCTTCTTAATACAGTAGATTCCATGGTTCCTCCCTGAATAACAATATTACGAGAGTTTTTTTTTAACGTTGAATGATAACAACTTTGCACGTAGAAAATTTATTGAGTTAAACTCGATACCATTTAAATTACATGTCGGCTCCAATTTACATGTATCAGCACTGCTGCAATTGGTATGGGTGCCATGGCGACATCAGTCAGATACAAAGCTCTTTGTGGATAATAATTGAGGCTCGATGCACATTGCTTTAATGTTGTGTCATTTTTTAACTCTATTTCAGTCATCGACAGTAAATTGATACACTTCTAAAGAAAATGCAGATTTGCATTTTTATGTAAAAAATATGCCGCAGAACAACCATATTTATGTTGTGTTTACTATTAGCAAACACTCATATGAACAAAGAGTGTTATGTTTTTCAACGGTGTGCATGAACAACATAAAGAATAAAAAAAAATTAAATTTAATCGGTAAATGTTATTGCTTTTTGATGATAAGTGTGTTAACAAATACCAGTAGTATGCGATTGTGTAATACGGTTAGTAATCTAGATTCACCAGTGGGTGATCGACCATCAACATTTGCTTGTCGGAAAAACAAATGAATGCAAAGGACTTTTCGGACAGTTTAACACGTTTAATAATCCTATACGTCGACAAACATGCTATCAGTTCACAATTATTACGCAAATTTAACGCGATATATGCACTTACTCGAACCTCGTTGCTTCGTTAAAAACGGAACAACATTGTCCTTAAATATCTGCAATTACGTAGAGTTTGGAAAGCAGTAAATACCATTAGCGCTGCGTAATGCTCTGTTGTTTTGAGTTAGTGGTTATTAAGTACATATCGCTAACGCTCATGCAATTTCCATCATACAAATCGGATTCCAAACTCGTTTGTGGCTAAGTAACAACAGATTAATTAATTACTAGAAATAATGACAAAATGAACCGAATTCAATTAAACGACATTCGAACACGACGTAAACGAAATAACTTATCTTTTTTAATACCATAGATAAACTCAATTGAAGACATGTTGACAACAGTGATGGATACGTTCTTACGCAATCAGGGTATAACAATGCAATGTAAGTTAATTTAACAGACGAATTATAGGCAAGGTCTTAACAATTGATTGATGGATTTAAAGATAAATTGGCACGCGCAATAATCATTATAAGACGACGCCTATAGTTACACCAGTCTGCCATGCTCAAATGTTCAGGGCACATGTCCATTTGTTTAGCCATACAGGTCACATTTGGTCGTAAAACAATTGATAATTCTTGTCTCAGCAATAATTTGGCCATATAGTGATGGTTCTTAATAACCTTGCACAAATGTACACCATCATAAGACGACGTGTCGCCTATAATATCAACCTCCTCAATGTAAAGGTCATTGTCACATTTTGTGATCAAAGGTTTAATTTAGCAAAAAGATTATATGTTCGAACTGGTACATTGGTATTTAATCATGCAATCTTAACTTATTTGCCGCAAAAGACTTTCAAATGAGTCTTCGTGTAGTTTTTAACACATCTTTCCGTACATCAAAGGTCTAATTCAAGGTCACACGGTGGGGTCAAATGTCAATTATGGCCACAAACCAGCTTGTCCGGACTAAAACTTATTGATCACGCTATTTAAAAACAAAAACAAATGGCCGTCATTAGTAGACAGGCTTTCGAGTAGATTCTCAGTTTCCCTACATCAAAGGTCAAGGTTTCATTTATATGTTAAAAGTCGAATTTAAAGAATGCGGAAGATAAGAAATTATATTTCCTACTTCCAAAGTATACGGCAATATTGCTAGGCCTATGTCCGTGTGTTGGTAGATCGGCTGTCTAGATATCAGTTATGTCCACACTATATCTAGATTTGCAGGTGTATATATCTTGGTATATTGCAACCACCAGTTGATCGGTTCAAATACCACGCTGCACATGTGTTCGTTGTATCGCGAGACAATCTCTCAGCATTCTGTCTATAAACATGAAAGCATTATATGAGTTATTATATTATCAAAAATTTCATAGCATTCCCTTCGAGTGTGAAGCAACATTTTTGAAAGGGTTATGTACCAATGACCTAAGCAAAGTTTGGATACTAATATAATTGAACAAGTATACTTTTTTCGTGAACTCAGCCCTTAGTTTTCTGCCGTCTGCGTTTCAACGTAAAATTTTACAGGTATCATACATTTACTATGAAAGACGTTAGTGTCGTGTATGTTGCTAACTTTTCCGCAGAGTTAGGTGCCTTTGAACATATGTTTTATTCTTAAATCATTGCACAAGTGCTACAAACTATTTTCTGTATCTAAACTAAACTGTATTGTATACTCTGTGGACATGCAAATGGCATTGTGTGTATGTCTGACTTTTTGCTGCATTGTTATGTACCCTTGATCAAAGTTAATTGATACACTCGATCATATTTCTGTGTGAGGAATCTGAAGGAGCAAACAACGACAATTTAACATTAATTTTACTATTACTTTACGTGTGCATCTGATTGAAATAAGAAGTTTCGGGGTAATCCTCAACTTCGATATCCATCTCGAATCTCCATTATACCATCACGGAAGGTAATACAATACAAAGAAGAAACACTAACCTAGATTTTTTTTTTTTCATCTCAACAAAATGCGTATTTACTATTTCAGATTAATAACAGTGGTATTTTACAAAGGTTAATGGTCCTCCGTTGTACAAAACATTTAGTTAAATCGATAGTATAATCCTCCTAGCAGTTTGTGATTTCAATTAATAGTACATATATGGTATTATTTATGAGTTCATTTTTTAAAATAATGACGCATTCAAAAGTGTACATGTTTGTGCCGTGTGCCATTAAATTCTGTGTGAGCTTTATGCGAAACATACTCTAGCTAAAATCAGCATTTGTACATTAATTGTATTAAAACAATTATATTATGAATGTCATTAAAGCCCTATTACGTTAACTGAAACACATGTGAAGCCAAGCATTAAGTTGTATCTCAGTATTTGAAAATGTATTTTGTTGTGTAATGACAATTAAGTTGAAACCATTATACATGCATACGTCATATAAACTTGTTACTGTCCGGTGCAGGTTTTACTGCGCACCGAAGTCCTTCACCGCGAGGTGAGCGTGCCTTCCTCTGATCTGTAAATCTGCCATTGATATTTATTTTCGCTCCATCAGCGGTAGATGGCGCCTTCGATAGATACCCACGGCAGTCGAATACATCTCGAATGCGCAAGCGTACAGCACGGTCGGAATTTTCGGGAGCTGAGGTAACAGTCAGTGCGGTTGACTTTAACAGTTTTGTTTTAGCAACTACTTTATTCGGAACGTCCAAAATGTTTTCTTATCGAAAATGACTCTTTTTGTCGAACTTAAATATCGCTTTTAAATAAGCCTTGATACTTGGATTGGTTTTAGATTAAAACACCCATGGCATTGAAAATGACCTACTTTTAGACTTGGACTTATACAAATTGGCCAATGAATCAATACTAACACGGCTTCTGACGGTGGCGTGTGTGCTTATTTGAAAAGCATTCTTGTTTAAGAGTTATAAAATTAATTACTTAATAAGTAACAGTTTATACTGATCAATTCACGATGTAGAGCTTTCCACCAAGACCAAAATACGTTTGTATGAAAAACATAGATTTACATTTACGTTTTAGATTATTAAATTAACTTGGAAATTACAACAGAAAGATGTGTCATGTTGCCTCAATATATCATCAAAATAAAAATTTCACGAATTCCGAGAGGAAAAAAGAAAAAAATCGTACACGGAGAAAAGTTTCCGATCCCGTAAATAAGTTGTCATTGTCATTGTGTTTCCCAATATTGATATATAAAAAAGCACCGCAAGGCCGATCGTTGCCGGAATTTGAGCCCATGGAGTCATAGAAATGATACTTTCTTCTTCCTTGCTATGATGCTTGCCTGGCTTTGTTGTCGACTTGTCTAAATTATAAAGTCGTATCGCTTGAACCAACTGTTTGGTTATAGGCCTACACAAATCTCCGCGTTCCGATAATCGTTCTCGTACAAAGTCCTATTTCATCAGTCCGTTGGATCCTCCCTGCATAACGTTTTTACGAGTGATCGAAGGTTTTTCCTGTTGTACACTGAATGATACCAACTAGGAACGTAGACAATGTGTGTACGTTAAACTCGATACCATTTTATTGCGACATCTGGCAAGTACTTTGCGGATGCTATTTTATCCCACTTTTACAGCGAAATCGGTTGATTAAAGCCCCGTTGATTAAATTTCATCTATAATCAACGGCAAGGCTATAATCAATGGCACGAAATGACGTCATCAACTGCCGAACCGGGACTACTTTTTCCCACGCACCTCGTCACCTGTATTTGCCAAGTGCATCAATAATAAAAACAATCTCAAATGTTTGTCAATCTTAATGACCTTAAAACAAAGGAAAGTAGCAAAAAAACGAGTTTTTTGTCATTTATTGTCATTAAAACATAGTATTAGGTAGATTTAACACTATGCAAATAGGTTCTGTTGTTGTTGCTCCCCTTTGAAGAAGTCAGTTCGAGTTGCTCCCCTTTGACCGTAGAAAACAATCGTCTGGACCAAGAAATCCTGTGTTCATTTACAAGATGTACTCGGATATGCGTCCATCTGATTTTTCTTTAAAGCATCTTTTCTACCTGGCAATTCGCACAAATGACACTGCATCCCGGTGATTCTTGCGTCAACAATTGGGTGTCAACAAGTTAGGTCAGATGCTGAAGGCCATGGCAAAAGACGCCGGCTTTCTCAAGCACAAGAGAATAACGAACCACTCAGTTCGCAAATTCCTGGTCCAAAAACTTCGAAATGCAAACATTCCACCCACTTAAACCATGGCCATAACAGGGCACAAAAATGTCCAGTCCATAACCAATTATTCCAACATATCTGTTGAACAGCAGCAAAAGTGTTCATTCTTGCTCAGTCCAGTAAATGTAACAATCCAACAGATTCCTCTTGTTCACCTTCACGCACTGAAACTATGGCCGAAATGCAGCCTAGACAACCGATGTCTACCGTCGAACAAGTTGATCTTGATGTTCGCCCCACCCAGTCACTTCACTTGCAAATGTCTTTCTCTAGTTCGAACAACTTTGCCTCACAATTCTTTGGTGCCACTTTCAACATTCAAAATGTTAATGTATATAATTAGCTTAAATCCAAGTAATCTTTGTTATTTTGTCACGAAATAACCACATATTATAACAAAGAAGGAAATATTGTGCACCTCGTGATCGACTCGATAGTTTGATATCGAAAGTGAATTGTGTGTGGTGTTTGGCTACGTTGTAAACAAATGTAGTTCCTTGTATATAACAACTTAATGCCATATTGATATCATAAAACTTAAAGATTTGCAATTCAATATGATTAAAAGTGTAATAAATAACGCTCGACACTTTGTTACAGAACGATATTCTGATTAAAAAAAAATGATTATTTGATCAGCGGTTATTTTTGGAACGCGGAGTAATACACTGACCTTGGTTACACTACAGTCATTATCAAAGTACGACAAACACTCATGAAAACTTATTTTGTTTAAATAAAAATAGTTTACTGAATAAAAAGTGGGATAAATAGAATAATAGGTTAGTGTTGATTATAGATCAGGTTTATCATGCTCGGCACGAAAACGAAAAAGCACTCGCCAAGGCTCGTGCTTTTTGTTTTCTAAGCCTCGCATGATAAACCTGATCTATAATCAACACTAACCTATTATTCTCTATATATGCTCGAGGCGAAATTGTTTAATGTAGTGTTATAATTGAACACTTATCCAATCATTAGAATCTATATATTGCTCTGGCTAATGCAAATTGAGTTTGGCTATCATGTCAGCGAAATTCAATTCCTCAATCCCTCTTATTATGTTGACAAAAAACACAAACCCGTGTAAATAAAGTTTTTTATGGTCTACAACAATATACAAGATCCACATGTTTCATGTAGTTATCGACAAAATAGATTGTTATCGGTAAAGGTTATTGCTGTAAATAGTTTTACCACTAAGCGATCGACAATCAACATGAGCTTGTCTGAAAATAAAAATTTGAATTTCGGACAGTTTAACACTTTCAATAATCAAATTCATTGACAAAAATGCCACCGATGAACAATAAGTACGCAAATTTTACTCGTTGTTTCCACCTATTGAAACGCGTTGATTTTTTTAGAAACAGAACAAAATTGTCCTGGAATATATTCAATTATGTAATTGTTTAAAAGCAGTAAATAACATGGGCGCTGCGTAGTGATCTGTTGTTTTGAACTAATGGTAAGTATGTATACATCGCGTACAATCATGTAATTTTCATCATACAGATCAGACAAGTTGAAAACAGTATGGTCTATTTCTAAATAAAAGACCTATTTATTATGGGACCACTCTGCAATGCTGTTTTGGTCAGTTTCCTTATTGTTGGTGTTTTGTTATCGTAAGTTAAAGTAGCGAATTAAAAAAAAATCTTTTTCACCGTTATCTACACAATAAAAGGTCGTAATTTTTTTCCTTTAAATTATTTCTCATCAAATCAAGTAAACGTTTATTAAATCTGTAAAATAAAGTTTGAAGCAGGTAGTTGAAGGGTCTTTCTTTGCAATTCTTGTAATCTTTATGATGGATGATGAATTTACGGGGGTGTATTTTATGGATTTTCTGTAGAGTGAATTCGATGGTAGGGAAACAGTGGCACAGTCGCATGGCGTCTGACCTAAGCAATAGTCTTAAGAGCAAATATCAATCCAAGCGTTATGAGAAAACGTAGTTTATATCTATTCATTGATTCAGTGAAATAACCATGTAAAAATATTTTCTGAAAATAGTCTAATGTTTGCCTTAGTGGCATTAAAAGAGTACATTTTTAGTTAAATAAATGTGGCCTGTTCTGATATCTTTGGTCAAATGGGGTACATGGACGAAATTGAGAAGCTTCCAGGTATTTTGAACTTGGAACACTGAAGATTTTTGCAATTTTCGAAATTGAAGGTGATAAAGACTGCTTTACAAATTCCTATTAAAACACAAAAATTAACAATTCTTTATTTATTTTCATGTCAATAAAATAAGTTTATACATTTTATTTAATCCACAAGTGCAGGAATAAATCCATAGCATAAAAAATTATAATATGTTACACATGAAGTTAGTACTACTCAAGAATAAGAATACAATATAAAAGTTATATTGGTACCATGGATACCATGGATACACCATACATAATCATGTTATTATCGAGATTCTGCGTATACAAAGAAATTTTTCATGGGTTTTTGTTTAAATAACTGATGCAATAAAAAAATAATAATTCCATTTCAAATGCAGATACAAAGTCATAGTGTCTATTTCAATAGATATGGACCCTTGTGCTAATTTTCTCTAAAATGAGTTTGCTGTAAATTTGGATCAGATAACAAAACTAGCAATTACATCATTTAAGCAAAGGTAATGACAGTGTAAAATATGTCTTAAAAACTGTACCATTATATTCCAAAGTTTGTAACTACTTTTCCCAAATATAATAATTATTTGTTAACAAGGTATATCAAGGTTTAAGCTGCCCTGTAACCATCGAAACCACTTTCAATACAACAAATAATTTATTTAAAAGATGGGAAACTAGTATAATTTATTTCAAAGAGGTGAAACTAATATCATTTATTTAAAAGACATGACCATTAAATATAATGTTTATTAAACCTTGCACACAATAATACACAACCTAATTAAACATTGCATATTTCAATCTCTCAGTAATTCAGATATAATAGTAGTTCAATGATAATATATATTTATTAAGAATTCAAAACAGATCCCAAAATTAAGTACACACATAGACAAACATACTTTCTCAGTTTTGTTCAATTTGTATAAATTACAATTAATATTAAACATAGCAATCTTAAAAATTATCAAATAATATATTCAGGAATCATAAATGTCAAGAGTTAGTAACATAAAAAATAAAGCTTTATGGTTACCATGTTAACCATTTTTAAATTCAAAACAATAATGCAGTTATTTAAAGTCCCTTTTACTTAATTGAATATAAATTTAAAAATAAAACTGCATAATAAAATAAGTAAAGATAGAATGTAGTCTATATTCAAACATATTCCATAAATAATAGTGAGGTCTTGCGTCATTTAACTCTTAAATCTATCATGGTAATAGCAAATTATCATAGACTTCTCCTCATGAATTTAATGTGTTACACAGCTGGCTGTATTTAATTTAGGAGGTTACCTCTTTAAGTAGATTAGAAGGGAACTGCTTGTTTTGCACAGTGTTCTAATTCTTCTCTTTTATATCACAGGCATTGAGCAGAGAGGCTAAGAATTTCTTTTAGGTGTGGTATACAGTAAATTTATTAGTACAATTCTTCTCAAGAAGGTCATATTTATTGATATTTCTGCACAGTCTGGCTTTAAATCTTCCGGCTGGCTTGTCTGATGTTATTCTATTTTTGAACAAAAATATATGTTATCAGTTGTCATCAAGTTAAGCAAATTGAGGTAATTTTACTGACAGACAATGACTGAATTAGAGTTTCCATGTAAGAATTTCTCCAAAACAAATTTTTTATTTTATTGGAGAAAAAATTGGGTGGTAAAAAAATATAATTAATATAATTAACAGATGGAATGTCTCATTCAAGAATGAGAAAACTTTGACAAACTTAATTTATTAAATTAAAATGTAAACAAAATATAACAGGACCTGAGAAAGGTCACAGTCGCCATTCTACTTGCGTTTTTAGTTGAAAAGTTGTTTTGTTTTGTAATCATTTTGGGCGTTTAACGATAAAAAGTAAAATTGATTAAAAGAGTAACACCTACACTGTTCAATACAAGTTAAATCCAAACATTATCATAAGCATCAAGCTAGAATCGGTGTCTACATTTGTTGAGGTGTTGCTTGTGGCTATAAATCTGTTTGATAGAAAATACGTCCACTGACCAGTATCCGTCCATTTTATATCACTGTCTTAAATACTATAAACGGTAAAGTCACAGACAACATTAAGCATTTTAATCAAAATTAAGCGTAAGTTAAGCGAAGTCAAATCGGATGAGTTTTCTCATTTATTGACTTGCCGAATTGGTACCAAAAGTCTCGGGACACGCCACAAATAAATTCCCGTGGCTTGTTAAGCATACTTCTTCGTTTTGGTTAGTACAAACATATCAAAATAATAAAATAATAAAAATAATAAGCTGTATTATTAAATTTCTGGAGAGTGAATGGGAGCAAATGCAAACGGTCAGTTTTCAATTACAGACATGCTTGTCTAATTTGTGGTTCCAACCATGCTGCCAGGTTATGTTGATGTGTCTATTGAGTCAAAAATTAGTTATTTGCAGGTAGTTTGAATGCATATTTTTCTTACAAATATGTCTGCAGGACTTGATTTTTTTTTTTACATTAATGTTCATAAACCATATAATGATGAATCTAAAAACCTGGCAAATATGTAAACCATCAACAGACAACGTGTCGCGTAAAATACCTATCTCCTCAATGTAGAGGTCTAGGTAACACTTTGGGGTCAATGGTCAAATTAAGCAAGACAACAGCTTGTCCTAACTGTAACTTGGTATTCATCATGCAATTTTAATTAATTTGCTGCAAATTACTTTATATTGTTACGCCATGTCACGTTTAAAACCTCTCTCCGTACATCAAAGGTCAAATTCAAGGTCATACGAATTGGTCAAACGTATATTAGGCCACAAAACAGCTTGTCTGGACTGAAACTTATTCATAACAAAATTTTAAAATAACTTCATACAATTGAACGCCATAAGTAGACAGGATTTCGATTAAATTTTTCGTTTCGCTATATAAAAGGTCATTTAGTTGTTTAAAGTCGAATTTAAAGAATGTGGTAGATACGAAATCATTATACCTTGCTTCCGAAGTAAATGGGGACGTCCGTGTGTGTGTAGATCGGTCGGTCTGTATATAATTTAAATCGACGATATATATACAAAACGCCGAACCAATCACCGTACAAATCGCTTTAAATTGGTTTCTTGGAACAATAGGAAGACGCCAATGTGTGGACATAAAAACAACTGTTCACTCAGTTAATTACACAACATATTTATTTTAATTGCTGACTAATTTATGAATGTAAGGGAGCAACACAATTAAAAGACATTCATGTAATGGGGAGCATAAATGTTTCTCGAGTGCTGTAAACTTTGATAACTTTACATTTTAACCAATTTGATTATGGAAATCCACTGGCTTTGGTCGGTTAGTGGTTCTTTGCTCCTGTAATATAATAACGTTGCTTACCATTAGTTATTTAATCAATGGGTTATCTGTTAACGGAACTGTTCTTATTGAGAACAATATTATGCTAGTTAATATAATAACTAAGAAAGCTTCATGTACAAGTTGTAATCTTCACGAAAAGGCAATTAAAGCCACACGCCTTGAAATAAAGTACATGTTAATCAATACATATAGATGCAATTTGAACGTGTGCAAAATTGTTTTTAAATCTAGAGCCTTGTTAGCAAGTAATTAATTATTAATTTTTTAATTTTTAAACCGAAAGTAGGATTTCTATATGTATACGTACATTTCGACAAACGCGATTATTTTTAAGTTTTAAGCGTAAAAAAGACGGATTTCTACCTTGTAACCACCGGATATATTCTAATTGAGATAGATAAAATTAAAATTTTTAGCCTAGTTAGCAAGTCATTCTTTTTTTTCAAACAGTACCGCTTTTAAAACCGAAAGTAGGATTTCTAGACGTATACGTCCATTTCGACAAACGCGATTATAGTTAAGTTTTAAAGCGCAAAAGAGACGGATTTCTACCTTGTTACCACCAGATATATTCTTATTGGTATAGATAAAATATGTTTCTTATTTATACTTAAATTTACATACCATGTATTTCATTTCAAGGTGTGTGGCTTTATTTATGAAAAAAAACGAACAAAATACCAATTCTATCACTTACAAGCATATAACCCTGTACTATTTTAATAACACTATTTAACTTGTTCGTTATTATCTTTTAGCCTTTTTGTAATTTTTAAGAAAGCTAGTATCTAACAGTCATAATGACCACGGACTCTAGATGAGTCAATAAACGCTCCGTGTAATAATTAACGTATTAATCAAACAATTCTGTAAAAGCCCCTTTCAAGCAATATATCTCAGCTCACAACTTAATTATTTAGTCCTTAAGACTTTTTATTTTTAACGATTTGTGCGGTATATTTTAACTGAATGTTTTGCATTTATGTCAGTATAGCGAATAAAAATGCAATGGTTGCTCAATGAAAGTAATAACGTAAAAATATTAATTGAAATAAGTACCCATTAATTAAGTGCGATATATATTACCATAAACGCAAAAATAGAGGCAGTAATAATTAATAAAAAAAAATCTCATACCGTTTTTTACGCAAAAATGTTTGATCTGTGTAATGGTTTATGAGCTGAATAGGGGTGATGAACTTTGTTAGATTTATGAACTGCGTTTAGGTTATGAACAACATAAGGTTAATTTTCGGTACATGCTACGGACCATCCGACACGTAAACGCTTCTTCGTGTTTATATTATAGTTTGACATTTTCTACATTATATAACAGTATAAATTGTTTGAGCTTGTGTTCGATTAGAAAATCAGTAACACGCCGTTAAATTATATGACAGCATGATGCCCAAATTATAGTTGAATATAAAACATCTAACGTGTCCACGTGACAATTTTATACTTTCATGAATTGATGTCTTTGAACATTATCAACACACCGTCGGACCTCATTTTGACCTTGAAATCTTCTATTTTTGGACTTTGGCCTTTTACAAAACGTTGATACTAACAATTTGTTTACACAAAATGGTCTTTTATAACAAATTATATGGTTATGTTTGAATCTGTTAAAATGTCCAAATAAACGCCACCATTTTTAGGGGCGTGTTCACACTTTTTTGATATTTTAAATGTTGTTTTAATACAAAAAATATGATCATATTTAAAAACAAGTATTAATACATGCATCCTATCAGATAAATATAACACACATTTCCAATCTCACTCTGTCAGCGATTCTGTTGAAAAATAAGATAGATGTATTGGTACAGACCTATTATGACAAGTGGAATTGTTAATTTACACCAAGGGAGTAATTTCTTGTTCATTTGGATCAACATGGACTATCAATGACGGAGTAACAGGTTTGCTACTAAACTTGATGTTTCTATACATCTGTGTATTCACGGCATTTTTTAACTTAAACGTGTCGCGAAAGAAAAACACGTATTTACAGCATAAATGGGATCATTGTGATAAGGAGTATGTTTGCTCATCCCAAATATGCCTTTCTTGAAAACTGTTTCTTTAGAATTGATCTGCCTTTATATTTCAAGAAAGTTTTCGGTTTGCAAATAACCACCCGGAAATTGTGCCTTTCAATAAGCATAATGTGCAATGCTACATTCTATAATTTGCAAAACGAACACAGAAAACCATTAAGCTCAGTTGCAGATTATTATGCTAGTATTTTGGGGTCGAGTCTCACGTTGTGTGCACTTTAAGTCTTGGTTGTACATTAATTTTGGCAGAATATAAGTCAGAAGTAATTGGATATTACCTGTAGGGTAAAATAGCGCAGTTGAAAGATCAAGCTAGTGTTCCAACTGGTGTCCCAACTGTAGTGGAACACCGATACACCGAGCACCGATACAGGGGCATTAAAAAAATATTACCTAAAAATACCACACATATATCTGTTAAGTTGGCATGCCGTTCTTTTGTTTCATGAACATGTGACTATTACTGAGTGAACATTTCTTCTTCAGAGTCACTTAAGGTATATTTCTCGCTGTACTTGTACGGGCCATAGATCTATAAACAGTAAAAATCCAGTACCATCGAGCCTACATGCTCAAATATTGTGACGTTTTACGCACTCACTGGTTCGTGTGAATAATGTTCAAGAGACTCTGATAAGAACTAAGAACTAGTCACTTAAATAAGACTATACAAACTGGCTATCACAAACACATTCACAACATATTTAACACAATCTTACCAGGAATTTCATGTGATAAGGGAAACAATACTCTTCCCTTATCCAACTATCAGAATAACAATTAAGTCCCCTTCATTGTTAAGTTACTTATCTCTAAATATACGTTTATAGTTGTGGTCGAAGCAATACATACATGTATTATGCATGTTACAGTAGATAATGTATATGTTGGTGATTTTCTAACAAAAAATACACAAACATTCTATTTCATGTTCTGAATGTATTTTTATAAAAGTATTGGTATGCTTTAATAAAACAATCACTTTAATATTGAAAATGTTATTGCTGTTATCATGTTTAATGTTTCAAATCTTTTTTTACGCACACACGATATAAATGTTCTGGAGATTTGTACCATGCAATCTAGCACACAGTTTTATTTTTAAAACCATTTAAATTACGTAGTTATATAAGCATGTAATTATGTTACATACACTTTTAAACAATTATAAATACGCGTGGTCAGAATGCATTTGAAGCCGTGTTGAAAAAAATTCATTTGTGTTCCAACTTCAAATAATTATATGCTTGTTTTACATGTACGTGCCTTATTGGAAAGAATTGGTTTTGAGTTAGAAACTCAATGGCGAACAAGGAAATTAGTTTGTTTTTTTATGCATACAATATACCATAAATATGATACACGTCAGAAGACACGTTTTTGCCTTTAAACAGTATTTTCAATGAAGTTGAAAATCCTGAGTATTATATTCGGGAGAGGACGGCCGGATTTTTTTTTGTCGAGCGGCTTCAAGCAAAATTTTCATTCATAATTTCCATTATTATTTCACAAGTTTGCATGAAGCCCTAGCCGCTGATTGTACTCTTAGCGTTTTTGGGGTAAAGTTCAAGTGCACCGTCACTGAAAAAGTAATATAATACCGTTTTGCTAAATAACTTAATACAAATATACTGACATGTCTTGCCTTGGTAGCTAA
The DNA here is from genome assembly GCF_020536995.1 of Dreissena polymorpha. NCBI lineage: Eukaryota > Metazoa > Mollusca > Bivalvia > Myida > Dreissenidae > Dreissena > Dreissena polymorpha. The sequence goes on from NC_068358.1 coordinate 124,043,951, forward strand.
CACTGTTGGGGCCAGGTCGAGTCAAGGTCAAGGTCTCTGTTTCAAACAACAACAGCATAAATGTGGTTTCCGGGCTATAACTATAGTTTGTACGGACCAATCTTGATGAAACTTAAAGAGAGACCTAGCTTAAGGATTGCATATGGAGTATGTCGAATAAAGGTCAAGGTCCCTGTCACACAAGTAGTAAAATCGCATTTGCTCAATATCTTAAATGTGGATAAAGGTATTTCACTGAAACTGTGTTAGTAGGTAGAATATATGCGGATCAATCTTGTTTTATCGATGCTCGTAAGGTCAAGGATAATATATCTGTTACCTTTTGAATATAAATGGAGGTGTTCCACAAAAATTGTGTATATATGCGGTATATGCAGGCGTTGTAAGTCGGGCAATTCGGATGAAGTTCAAGATTACTGATAGGAAAACAATAACACAAAACGTTTCTGCTTAACAATTGAGGTTTGGATGGATATATATCGTGCTAATGCATTGTTATTAGTAGCGTACATGGAGTCACGGCTCAATGGGACCAGATGGGCAAAGATCAATGTCACTGTTTCTTAAAATTAGAAAACATTCGATTACATTGCTTGATATTATGTGCTTTTACTATTATGAAAGTGTTTGTGTTGGTAGCTTTCAGGAAAATCTACCTTGTGATTGTATTGACACCAGTTGGAGGCCATTACCAATTTAACGGTTTGTTAAAAATGCTTTGCTCTCAATATTATGAGTTTCGATGCATTTCTCGCTCTGAAATGTTGAGTGATGTAGCTACCATACAGATTTACATTGTGATTGCACAATTATAAACATTTAAGAATAGTTTTCTACAGTTAAAATGTGGTTTTATTACTTTGTCAAGCTTTGGTAATAATAAATAATGTGTTAAGCTTCATTCAGAAAGGAATGTTCTGATAGGTGAACAGTATACGACTTGTTTGTTGGTCGCGTATGATAAAAAATTAAAAATACTCCTCTTCAGCCTTAAAGAAACAGTGCTAAAATCCTGACAGTTGTTTATTGCTCCTCTTGTGATAAGAGTAAAATTGTAGAGGAGATGAAATCATAACAATAATACGGTGTTTTAGTATGATGTATAATTGTATTTCTACTTGTAATTTTTACAATGTTTCGGAAAAAAATTCCCAGGACTCTCTTTATAGACGGGTCAATATATGAAAAAATCCCTCAAACCCCCAAAAAATTGATACAAAAGGTTTCTCAATTGTTTTTGGTACCTTTAGGCATGCTAAATAACATACTAAAAATCTAGTAGAATCTGACATCCGGAAAAAGGTAATTTTCAAGATGGCGTCCAAGATGGCCGCCAAGAGCGTAAAATCGCTATATCTCAATTACTATTCAACCTAGGAAGGTGGTTTTGGTGTCTAACCCTAGGTTTTAGGGGTCAAGGAATTCAAAGAAAGCAATTAAATTACCAGCAGTTAATTATTTATTCACAAATCCAAGATGGCGTCCCAATAGGGCTGCCAATTTACTCAAACGGTTATAAGTAAAAAATATAATGGTAAATGTAAATTTTGTACACTGGAAATATAATATAAAAAATAGTGTTATAGACATTGACTCATTTTCCATACAAGAACTAAACTAAACATTTGCCACTGCGCCATATCTCAATTACTATTCAACCTAGAAAGGTGATTTTGATGTGATAGTTTAGTGTGTGTGAATGCATAGCAGAGAGAGAGAAAGACAGACAGACAGACAGTAGAGAGCATAGAGAGTATAGAGTAGGTAGAGAGGATATACCTCTAGATAAGCGTGAGTGATTGTATGTGCATTTAACATGCTTTGCTGTAGTTGATATTATGTTATTATTGATTTCTATTAAAATTAATTCGATTGCAAAGTTAATCCTTGTATTTCTATTTTATAAAGCATACATTTTCTTCAAAATAAAGTGCTTCTAATCTTTATTCAACATTGGATATTTTTTGTGATTTATACATATAAATGGGTAAGTTGGTATATTAAATTTTCTTTTAACTGAGAAATTATATCATGTTACGTAAAAGTCTTTTGAAGTTTTGTTCAAATTTTGGGGTCTTAATGTTCTACTTTTGATATACAGGTTATTTTATAAGGACACTAATTAATCGTACGTGTATTAATTTCTTTTTTTCTTTTTCCAGGTACAAGATGAGTGCATCCCACAGTGACCAGATCTGTCCCATTTGCAGAGTGGAAGATGGAGGTGATGTAGTCAAGATTCGCCAAAAGGGTGCTGATGGGATCAATGAAGCTAGTGTTCGGAGAGATGACACCCTTGCTGTGACCGCAGGCTGTATAGTGCATACAAAATGTCGCAAATTGTACACAAACAGTGTTGAAATTGATCTTCATTTAAAGAGAAAACAGGGCGGTGAATCCAGTACCACTACTACGAAAAGGAGTGTTAGGGTGTCTGAAGGTCCATTCAATAGCCAAACCGACTGTCTTTTCTGTGGCACTAATGTTCAGAAAGGAAGTGCCGACTATAGTCATGTGAAAACTGATATCTTTGCAAAGACAATATTGCAATGCTGTGAAAGCCGTTGCGACGAGTGGTCTTTCAAAGTGAAAGGTAGAATTGAATACTATCATGGTGATCTTCACGCTGCAGACTGTGTGTATCATAACGTTTGCAGCAGCCATTTCAGGTGTGGTCGTGATGTACCCCTGCAGTTTTTGACTCAGCCTGATCCAAAGCGGAGGAAATCTGGAAGGCCAAAGGATTAGGACCAAGAACAGGCCTTCTCAAGGATGTGTGCATACCTTGAAATGAATGATGAAGAACAGTTGACTGTTTCTGACCTTAGGTGTAAAATGAAAGAGTATTTATCTATGGCCGATTCCCTCCCCTATGGTAATCAGTACCTAAAAAGCCAGCTGAAGGAACGGTATGGAAATTGCATATATATTGCAGAAGGAGAAGGTTTAGATGACATAGTGACAATGAGAGAGAAAACGTCACACATCCTCAGATCATACTTCAACAGTACGAAGGAAAAAGGTGATGAAGAGTCACAGAAGAGAGCAGTACTTGAGGCCGCGGCAAGGCTAATAAAAAGTGACATAAAGACAAATGTGCCAACCGTTTAGGATCAGTACCCGACTACAGAAGAACTAAAACTCCAGGCCGCCCTTGATTACATTCCAGAATCACTCCGCTCTGTTTTAACGGCCTTGTTTGTTGGTAAAGACACACAAAAGAAAGTTGCTAGCATAGGTCATGCAATCATACAGGCAGTCCGACCAAGGGCTGTCCTTGCCCCTTTGCAGATTGGCCTTTCAGTGCAAATGCACCACTTAAATCGGTCTAGGTTTCTTGTGGATACCTTGTGTCAGATGGGGTTCTGCTCTTCCTATAGCGAAATGCAGAGAATGCCGCAAATTGTGCTAGACCAAATATGCTTGGCCAGGATATTGATGCGTTGAACATGGCCTTGTTATTCGCAGCAGACAATGTGGATCATAACATTCTCACAATTGATGGGAAAGGAACATTTCACGGGATGGGCATGATTGCTGCCTTGACGCCAGGACAGAGGACAGACCTTTGCATCCCTAGGCACAGAACAACGGAACTGAACATTGTAGAGAAGTCAAAGGTTGCGATAATAGATCATCGCTTTGCCAGACACGTTCGTCGAGAAATCACTTTCAATGAACTTCCTGATCTCACCGAATGCGACACCAGGGTTGATCTGCTTTGGGAGTTGTCGTTCAACTTCAAACAGGCCACTCCAGGTTGGCAGGGGATGATGCACATTATTTACCAGGGAAACGATCACCCAGGCCAGTCTTCAATCAGGTACCTACCGATGATAGACATGTACTCCGGCGACAAGACATGTATTCTATCAACATTGGAGTTCCTTTGTCGTCTTGCTTACAAGCACCATCTTGACCCAGTAGTCACATTCGACCAGCCCCTATATTGGAAGGCACAAGAGATAGTCCTAGATTCACCGCCAGGAAGCCATCTCAAATCCATTGTTCTGTTGCTAGGAGGCTTCCACACCTTCATGAACCTGCTAGGAGCGATTGGTACACTGATGGAAGGCACGGGACTCAAGGAAATTCTAAGGACAGTTTATGGTGACAATTCTGTAGCCCATATGCTGACCGGCAAATCGGTTCAGAGAGCCTTCCGTGGTCATCTTCTTGTAGACAGATGTCTTAACCGTATGATGGTGTCAGAGATGGCAGATGGTAGTCCCGAATTCGCAGCAGTGGTTGAAGAGTCTGAAGGGATGTATAGTGCGCTGTTGAATGGTGAGGCAACATTAGAAACTGTGTTAACATCAGAAAACCTGAGTCGAATAGACGAAGAGCTGGAGAAAAGGAAGACAGAACTGAGTGCTAGGTCAAAAACAAGTCAGTTGTGGCTGAATTATCAAAACATGGTAAAAGTTGCTAGGTCACTGATGAAGGCAGATCGAACAGGTTCTTGGCTGATGCACCTACGCGCTGTTTCCGACTGCTTGCCGATATTGGCCGCAGCTGGGCATTACAACTACTTGAAATCAGCATACTTCTATGTCCAAGAGATGGGCCAGCTTGACATCAAACACCCAGACCTTTTCAGAAAGTTCGAAAAGGGCTTTCATGTCATCCGTCGGAGCAACCAGTTGTGGGCAGGCCTTAGCTCAGATCTTGTCATCGAGACGACATTGATGAGGTCGTTGAAGACCACTGGAGGTATGACACACGGAGGGGGAATGTCTGAAGAACAGAGAGCCATCTGGACCATGTCAAGGCCCATAACATCGGAGTACAACATCGCAATGCAGGAGTTCACGAACCTGTCGTACTCGACATCTGAACAGCACAAAGACCTGACGGAGGCAAGGATGAAAAGGGATGCTACTGACCTGGAGGAGATCAGTGCAAAACTTGTTGCATGGTCACCTTTCTCGCCAGACTCTTCGTTAAGGAATGTTGTTACTGGTGTTGTGGCTGATGAAGGTGTGAACGTGCACGAATATAAGTCTGTTGGATGCAAAATCATGCAGAAAATGATTGGACAGCCTGCATTCACATTGTCGTTCAGTAGAAAGGATAAGGCCATAACCCTTGGACAAACATCAGCTATCAAGGTTGCTCCTGATCGAACCATTGATTCTGCACTCCTATTTCAACGTTTCCTGGTGGTCTCCCAAACTGGAGAGCTATCATTGGAGGAAGTTATGCGTTATGAGCTCAGTCCTTTCCCTCCTGCCCTCTTTGAAGCCAGAAACGTCTTCCGAAAGGCTGATAAGCCACAACTTGCACAGGCGATCTGTGATCATGCACAGGATGCAATCCAAGATTCTGTACCAGAAACAGAGTATCATGTCCTTGATGGGGGTTCCTTGCTGCACCGAATACCATGGAAAAATGGAGAAAGCTATGGTGACATAGCGCAGTCATATGCTGACTTTACCATCCGACATTATGGTTCAGCTACGACCGTTGTCTTTGATGGCTATGATGAAGGGCCATCCATTAAAGACAACACACATGAGAGAAGAGGACAAAATATTCATCCCATTGTCGGCTTCACAGCCGCAACAGAGTTCACAGGCAAGAAGGAGGAGTTCCTGTCAAGAGATGTCAATAAACAGAGACTGATCCAGATGATAAGTGATGAACTGAGAGAAAGGGATTGCACTGTGGTCAATGCACTCGGAGATGCTGATGTAGACATAGTAAATGCAGAAGTGGAGGCATCTCGTCTACACACCACTACGCTGATTGGAGAAGATACAGATCTCCTTGTCTTGCTCCTTTACTATGCACAGGGAGACACTATGGCTCTTTATTTCAAATCAGACAGAACCAAACCTGATGGAAGTTTTAAAGTGTATGACATCAACCGTCTAAAAGACATCCTCGGACATGACCTGTGTTCTCAGTTGCTGTTCATCCATGCCATGACTGGTTGCGACACGACTTCTCGGATTTTCGGTGTTGGCAAAAAGAGTGCTTTCCAGAAGCTTGTAAAAGGAGACCCTGTCCTTCAGTCTTGTGCCAATGCTTTCACCATCCCAAACCAGACCACACAGATTATCGAAGACCTTGGGTGCCAAGTGATGTCTTTCCTCTTTGGTGGCAAGCACGCAGATTCTCTTGAGACAATGCGATATAACATCTTCAGCAAGAAGGTTGTCTCTTCTTCGTCGTTTGTAACCCCGGAACGTCTGCCTCCAACTGAATCTGCTACCAAACTTCACTGTCGCAGAGTGTACTACCAGATCATGGTTTGGATGGGAATGGAGGAGGGTATGGATGCCATGAAGTGGGGTGGAAGCTACTAGATAATCGGTTCGTCCCACTGATGTCAAGAATGAATGCTGCTCCAGACAGTCTCTTGCAGGTCATTCACTGTAACTGCTCTACTGCCTGCAAGACCCTCCGCTGCTCATGTAGAAGATATGGACTGCCATGTACTACTGTCTGTGGACCGTGCCAACTTGAAGAATGTGACAATCCACATAACAAGTTCCTTCCAGAGGAGTCAGATGATGAGGATGAACAGTGACTAAGTGTATACTGTATGAAAATGTCATCTAAAAAGGCATATTGTATATTATACTATTTTTTATATTATATTTCCAGTGTACAAAATTTACATTTACCATTATATTTTTTACTTATAACCGTTTGAGTAAATTGGCAGCCCTATTGGGACGCCATCTTGGATTTGTGAATAAATAATTAACTGCTGGTAATTTAATTGCTTTCTTTGAATTCCTTGACCCCTAAAACCTAGGGTTAGACACCAAAACCACCTTCCTAGGTTGAATAGTAATTGAGATATAACGATTTTACGCTCTTGGCGGCCATCTTGGACGCCATCTTGAAAATTACCTTTTTCCGGATGTCAGTTTATACTAGATTTTTAGTATGTTATTTAGCATGCCTAATGGTACCAGAATCCATTGAGAAACCTTTTGTATCAATTTTTTTGGGGTTCAACGCCAATTTGATCCGTCTATACCTTAAGGTTCTTGTTGTGCGCTGTGGCATTACAAACAAAGTAAATCTGATGGTAAATATATTTTACAGCTTATATAAAAAAGATATTTATTGTGTTGTACCGTATAATATATAATAATAGAAATGTCAAATATACATCAACATGCCAACAATGAACGTAACGTTTTTTTGTTACAATAAGAATTTCTCAGAATTGCTATTCTGCGAAATGAAATTGTTTACAGATGAACGACTTGAACGGTTTCGTGTGTTCATTGAGTTTACTGATAGGTCTTTGTTTTGTTTTCCAATGTAATGTTGTTGTTTTTTTCATATGATATATTTGGTATGAACGAAATCTCTTGAAATAAACAACACATTATATTAATGTACTAATTTGTTAAGATATTAATCGTCACCTGTTCTTGAGATGTTTTAAGTGCATAACACATCTTTGCAGTATTTGAACATTTATAGTTTAACACTTAAGGGGATAGGGTTTCTGTCAATTAAAAACACATGAAGCTAGCAGTTTTCCTTATATATTTATAATACAACATTTGAACACGTTTGTGACTTTTTATTTTAGTTTCCTCTTCAAATCCCATCAAGTATCATACGTGTATTAGAATATAATTCTTTTGTAATATCTCATTTATTCAAAGAAATATAAACGGTCTGCAACACGATATGAAAAAAAAAACCAGCTGAGTCGGAAATTGTTTATCAAATTTAATAACTTGTCATTGATTTTGTCCAAATAGTAACAGGTATAAAAACATTATTGCAAACTTTCAATTACGTTGTGTGATCATCTATCAAGTTAATAGGTTATTGTAGTTAGCGTAATGAAAGTTTTGTGTGATGTGTAAATTGTATTTCTCAATAAAGGACTCAATATTCTAAGTTAATTGTCTATAAAAAATAAAATGTCATTATATGTGGCTGGAAGCTAGATTATGACCCATTTAGCGCTGCAGTCGTTTCAAAGTGAAACAAGGTTAAATTGTGAGCACATTTTTGCAAAAAGCAATGGTTTTTTGCTCGACAATTATAAATGAAATATATATAGTGGAGCTATCGTACTCACCCCGGCGTCGGCGTTGCCGTTGTCGTTGGCGTTGGCGTTTACGTGAGCGTGCAAATGTTAAAGTTTGCGTACTACCCCAATTATTTTCAATGTCCCTTGACATATTGCTTTCATATTTTACATACTTGTTTACCATCATGATCCCAACCTATAAACAAGAGAAGACAACTGTATCAAGCATTTTGACATAATTATTGCCCCTTTTTTACTTAGAATATGCATATTATTGATAAATCTATGTTAAAGTTTGCGTACTACCCCAAATAATTCCTATGTCCTTTGACATATTGCTTTAATATTTTGCATACTTGTTTACCAACATGACCCCAACCTATAAACAAGAGCAGACAACAGTATCAAGTATTTTGACAGATTTATAGCCCCTTTTATACTTAGAATATTCATATTATTGATAAATCTATGTTAAAGTTTGCGTACTACCCCAAATATTTCATGTGTCCCTTGACATATTGCTTTCATATTTTGCATACGTATGACCCTAACCTATAAACAAGAGCAGACAACTGTATCAAGTATTTTGACAGAATTATGGTCCCTTTTATACTTAGATAAATGAACATTTTGCTTTAATTACCATTACTTCTTTATTTATGATCAGATTGTATAAATACTTTGACAAAACAACACTTACCTGAATACCACAATAGATTCCACCCAAACAAAACTCCACGCCCAACCCAGAATCCCTGCCCCCCCCCCACCTCCCCCCCCAATTTTTTTTTTTTATTTTTCCTTTTTTTATTTTTGAAAGATCATCTAATAAATGACCCCACCCCACATTATACCCCCCTCTCAACCCCCCTACCCGCCCAAAATAAATATGTTTTTCCTGTTTAAGTTTTGAAAGATCGTCTAATAATTGACCACACCCCATATTATACCCCCTCGCAATCCCCCTACCCCCCAAAAAAAATGTTCTTTTTCCTTTTTTTATTTTTGAAAGATCGTCTAATAAAGTATTGAATATGAACAATTCCCCATGATGGCTTACGTTATTCTGTCAAGCACTCGAATAGTCGAGCGCGCTTTCCTCTGACAGCTATTGTTAATTTACGGTATAATAACACTAAAATGATTAAGCCAGTGGAAAGATAAGTTTTCGTAGTTTCTTTTGATTTGTTTATATTTAAGTTACCTCCATCTTATATAACGATTAATATAGCAGGGCATAGATCGACATTGTTAATATTCGGATAAACTTTCTTCTTTTTGTCAACAAACGCATTTTTTTAGTTCTTTAGTAGTTTCGTTTCAAAGTTGGCATGTGGTGTAGTGATGAAATGAAATGTTTTAAAAATAACTCTATTTTATAGTTCATTGTATGTATGAGTCGTATGTATCATGTTTTGATGAACTTTAACATCATGACAGAACTAACATTTACGTGTATTCCCTGAATGTCTTGTACTTTAAATATATGTACTTAAAGATGATTGCCCAACAGTTGGCCAGTTGACAGCAGACTAACTGATATCTAAATAGTGTTGTATAATGAAATCTCATATCTCCGTCTCAAATCTTTGTGCAGTCCCACAACTGCATGTAACAATGCAACAACATTTCCATTTGTAATGACAACAAAATAATGTCATGATCATGATGTTTATGGGTATATATTTTTATGTTTCTATTCTTTTAAGAACTCCTGGTTGTGGAAGTCCAATATAAATGGTTGTGTTCATGATCAAGTCAACAATATTGAAATTGTTTATTGAAGCTGCAATTTGCAGGTCATGTAGTTCAGCCAGAAGTACAGATCCAGCAAATTAACAAAGTGCAAACACAAACACATTTGCTTTTAATTATTTGGTATAATATAAATTACACACTGCATTGTTTACCTCATACAAATACATGCATTTGTATCGCTTGTTTTTGCGAGTTAAAGTTTTATGTATATAAAAAGCTATTTCACACATATTTTTACATTTTTCTACTTTTTATCTTATGAAATTCATTTGAAGGATAATGAATATGTATTAATATATTTGTTTTCGTTTCCATAAAAACCTTATATTGGATGATTTGTCCGATTAATATTTCATTCTCTAATTATCTTTATGTGTCATTTAATATAAAGCATTTCTGTTGAGCATTACAGTCTACAAATATTACATTGCATTAACCGCAAGTCATCCATTTAAGTGTGTTTGTTTTTACTAAATATCCGAAATCGATGTTGAGCCATCAAACATACAAAATATAATAAATATGTCAATATTAAAAATTAAGCGCTCAAACTTTTTTTTTGTTTTTCTTATATTTCGCTTGAATTATATGAGCTAAACAGAAAAAAAATCATTTTTGGACCTGATTGGTCAAAATCTCATTCTAAGCCACATATGTAAAGCAACAAAATATCACTACAAAAGAAGCATTTCTTCGAATAGTATTGTTACAAAAAACTCAAATAAACAATGAAGAAAAATAAGTGATAACAATTAAGTCTAGGTTCAAACCCTGGGCATCTTTCTACTTTGATGCTTTAATCTCACACCATGTACCATTTACCTTAAACATGGACGACATAGAGACTTATTAAAAAAAATTGCCTTAACTGTCCATCGCGTTTTTATATTTAATTTGAATGACACTTCTATGCATACATGGCAATAATTTCCAGTTGAATATATACTAGATATGGAAATTTACACGCGTTTTGTTGGATGTTATTGAAATGTTCCTTGCACGTTTGTACTTCTATGGGACAATGTTTAAGCTTATCAAAAGGTAATATTGATGTATATCGCTAAACACTGTATATATTCTAAAGAGGTCCGCGGATTGCGAATTATTCATGAAAGCAATGTAAAAACAACGATGAATACGTTCGAACGCAAAAGGTTAAATACTAAACAAACTGCAAAATAAGTCTTCTCTGTGTTCTTATGCTCTCCCGTTTGAAGAAGGCGGCATATCGCAGTCGCACTGTTCGTTTGTTAGTCGAGCTCTTGTCAGGATGTCCCTCCAAAAAATTCTGTCTGAACGATACGTTTGCCAAACATTAAATGATTTAAAAAAATCGAGCCATATGTAAAAGACAACTTATCTAGTGTTTTACCCTGCTCCATACCTCAGATGTCAAAATCATACTAAGATATCTAATTGTACAAAAACAGCTTGTTGGGATTATATTTTTTTTTCATTGGATTTTAAACTAACATACTTCACATGACATAATGATAAGACGGTGTTTCGCATGTTACTCCCATTTGCCAACTTAAACCTCATTTTGACCTTTACGTCAGCCTTCTTTGTTCCTCAGAATAATTTAGCTGGTCAATATTCATGATTCACCCTAAATAACGTATTTCGTCTTACATCAGTAAGGGTTCATACAAAGCTTTCATACTTTTAGGAATGTTTCTGTAAATCAATTTAGATTTAACTAACATCATTTTGACCTTAACATTGACCTTCTTTTGGACTTACCCAGAAGTTCCAACATGTTTGCTTATCTAATATGACGTGTTACCCTTACTTCAATACTGCGTTGATACTTGCATTGATTTTATATATGAACACAATTTGACATTTAAATTGATCTACTTTCAGACTTCGACATATTAAAAAAGGGCAGTCAATCTATACTGACAAGGATTCCAGCCCGGGTGTATGCGTCTATTTAACGCGGCACCTTGGTATACAGTTATAACAGTAATGTATAAATGTATATATCGTTTAAAAATATATTATAAAGTTATGCCATGAATGGGGAAGCCATACTTGCAAACTTGAAAACTTTGGTTCCCCGAGTGTTTAATGAGACGAATTTTAAATGTCGAATTGAACATCCATGTACAATTACAGATACCTGTCTTTAACCCAAGTGCAGTTGTTTACGCAAACGATAGTGGTCACTCAACCGTGGCTATACACACTGTTAATTGTTGTCATGTGTTTATAATTCATGTTGGACAGACTATGTAATAAAATACAAAGTATTAAGAAAAACAAACAGTTCGATCAAAGCATTTTTAATAAATATATTCTAATGTATAGTACGATTATTACTAAGGGTACACAGATTAAAAATATATTGGGTCAATTAAATTGTTTTGAATAAAAGACCTGTCTTTTGTACATGCCGGTAATACTTGTATGTTTCTACTTTACTTTTTCTTTCGTGGGTAAAGGAGTAAATACAATACGCAATAATTAACAATTATCATTGATAGAAACTCTAACATGATATCAATGTTTCTTCACATTAATGATGAATACAATTTGTTACGAAAATGACTTCTTAAACAAAAGAAATCAGTCCCCTTTATGATTAAAGTGAAAATCTAAACATTAGCAAGACTGCACCTTATTATTTGTTTTAGTACCTTAAGTGTTCACACATGAATGTTGCCTTATATGAAGACTGATACAGAAGAAAATGAAGTAAGCTGCAACAACAGGTAACGACCAAGTCCGATTGTATGTTACATTACACTAACTGGATTCTACTTTTCATTAAAAATGATGTGAATATGTTTATTATTTAGGTTTCTGTATTTAGGTGGGAACAACTATATATAGGGTATTAAAGTGCATATGTAATCGAATATCTAAGTGTAAGAACACGATGAAGCTGTACGTATTAGTCATATATAGCCTTTTGCAGCCACACACATATGGTATTGATGATAAAAACTTTGTTCGTCGGACTATGAAATAAGCAGTGCCGAACGTACAGGTCAAGTGTTTGTTTGAGTGGCTGCTTTCTTGTTAGTTTGTACGTTTACCGTTGTGCTACTTGTGCATGTATTTATATGCTCATGATTGTCTGTATTTTAATTGTTGGGTAGTTTTTGTACACATATTCATATCTTCATGTTTGTCTACTTTCTTGTTCATGTGTACGTTTACCGTTGTTCTATTTGTATATGCAATCATGCGTTCGATTTTGTTTGTTGTTTTATTGTTGCATTGCTTTTGCACATATACATGTAGTCTTATCTACCTTATGTTAATAAGATTATATTCTTGTAAACCAGTAGAAGTAAATACAAATGCAATTTTATAGACATATGGCGAGGACTTCACCCAGAGAATAAATGTTACACTTGGCATTCAAGTGGAAAACCAGTCATTTCTTAGAAGACTTGAATACTACTTAATCTCAAACAATATATGTTACATAATTTATATAGCTTAAATTAAACCAGGGAACAAAACCGACAACTATTTTATTAGAATTACTATAGACAGTTAAATACAAGAAAAATAGATGGCTGTTTAAAACTAAATTATGCCCTGATTTTAATGAAGACTATCAAAATCAACGATGCATAAATTAATGGCGGGTAGAAAACAACATAAACTGTAACCCGAATTCCTCGTGGAAACTTATAAAAGGAACTGTATAAAGTTCTCTATAATTAATATAAAAAACGAAGCCAGGAAAAGGAACAAAATCTTATTCGCAAATTAAACTTACTAGATAAAACAAAATACAAGCATACATTAATAATTACGAAACAATGCTAATTTTAATTAAAGAAATAAAAATAGAGTACGAAAAAAATATAGATGAGAAAATTTATGGCATGATAGTAAGAGCAAGAGCAAAATAGAAATCACACAAATTAAACCATTCACCAAGTAACAATAAACAACAAAGCAGTCACACAAATAATCATCATATTGAACGAACAAAAACATTTTCACGCAAAACTATATAGCATGAAAAACGATATCGATATAAATTCTCTTAATAATTCACATTTCTTCAAAACAAGTATAACAAGACTATTACCAAGCAATATAGTCCCCTACCGGCTCCACCATTGTCAGAAATTCTACCATTGTCAGAATTGTTGTTGTTGCCATAGCAACCATAATTTTTGACGTAGGAACAAAATGAAATGACGTGCATAATGTCCATATTGCCATCTATCCATGTTCCAAGTTTCATGAAAAAAATAGTAAGAACTTTGAAAGTTATCGCAGGATCTAGAAAACCACCATTTTCAGCAGTATTTCTAGTCTATTTGTTGCCATAGCAACCATAATTTTTGACGTAGGAACAAAATGAAATGACGTGCATAATGTCCATATTGCCATTTATCCATGTTTCAAGTTTCATGAAAAAAATTAAGAACTTTTAAAGTTATCGTAGGATCCAGAAAAGTGTGACTGACTGACAGACTGACTGACAGACTGACTGACAGACGGAGCGCAAACCATAAGTCCCCTCGGGTGAAACCGGTAGGGGACAAAAAGACTCAGAGCAAAATGGAAATAAACGTGCAAAGGATTGCTCACAGAATCTGAATGTATTAAAAGAGATTGATAACTATAAAAGTCCTGGTTCAGACTGTTTTGTCGACAGAATTTTACATGACATTTTGGGAGGTTATCAAAACACATTATATTAGTTCTTTAAACCATTCATTTGCTCACGGACGATTTCCTCAACTATAAAAACTAAGTATTCTTACACTGATTCCAAAACCAAGAGAGAATCTGAATTCACTCGATAATTTTGAAGACCATTATGTTTATTAAGCATTGATTATTAAATTGCGACAAAAATAGCGAACAGAATAGTTAGTGTCCCCTACCGGTTTCACCGGAGGGGACTGGTTTGCGCTCCGTCTGTCAGTCAGTCTGTCTGTCAGTCTGTCTGTCAGTCACACTTTTCTGGATCCTGCGATAACTTTAAAAATTCTGGTTGCTATGGCAACAAATAAACTAGAAATACTGCTGAAAATGGTGGTTTTCTGGATCCTGCGATAACTTTTAAAGTTCTAAATATTTTTCATCAAACTTGAAACATGGATAAATGGCAATATGGACATTATGCACGTCATTGCGTTTTGTTTCTACGTCAAAAATTCTGGTTTCCCTGGCAACAACAACAATTCTGACAACAGTGGAATTTCTGACAATGGTGGAGCCGGTAGGGGACTATATTGCTTGGCAATAGTCTTGTTTCATCTGTTGTTGTATCAAGACAAAACGGATTCATAAAAGACAGATTTATTGACGAACACATCCGCAAAATTATACAATATCGTAACAGCAATAACAAGCCAGACCTACTTTTCTTTGCAGATTATTTTACATATACATGTTGTATATAAATATTGTGTGTACAACTTATATGGCGGGAGCTAAAATTGTTTGTTTTTTTATCAGCAAACAATTACAAATTGATCTAAATGTAAATCATATTTTATTTGGTACTAAAAAGGGAAGGCAATAATAATCAAGTAATAAAATAATCTAATCATTTTGATGACATCTTATATACTAAGTCTTATTTCAAGAACCAAAATGCCAACTTTCAAGATTTTCAAAAACACTATAATAATGTAAATAATATTAGAAAAGCAAATTTTTTTTTAGAACGATAAACTTGATCAACACAAAAATGAAACAATTTTTGCAATTACTTCTTCATCAATATGATTCACATGGCGCTAGTCTGGACTGTGATTTCCGATTTTACGGACGATTCCTTTTTTCAAAACAGAAGCCTGCCTTACACCGCCGAAAAGGAACCGCCGGAAGTGCATGCGGTTCCTGGGACTGTTGTACGCACACAGGAACGGGTTTACGGGTTTTATCAAGAGAAAAATGTTGAAAAGCTCGTACCGACTTGTGATAATACAACAATAAATACTAAACAATTTACCATGTACACATTTATAACACCAAGACCAGTGTACATCTGTAATAAATATATATTCACGTTTACGTATAAGATTATTACATTAATTTGGAAATTACATCAGAGAGGTTTGTCATGTTGCCTCAATGCATCATCAAAACAAAAATTACATGAATGTTGCAGTGATGCATGTCAAATTTGGTTCCTAAGAGCGCAATAATGCGAATAATAAATGTCGGATCGTCGGTAAGCTTTTTCAAGTTTTTAGAAACCTCTCCGAATTTAAATCTGGCATAAGTTGCCGTTGCAAACGCACATTATTGTTCGCAAACAAGCTGTACTTTATTTTTTAAACATCAAGCGCAGAGGAATTAAGCATTTTATTTTGTCGCAATAACTTACCGACTTTAACTAAGACTACAAACCTGGGAAAAACTTATTTAATACATTTGGTCTCAGCCTTCAGTAGAAGTGTATAATAATTATATTGAATACTTCATAAATATGCTTCAAACGGCATTTGTCTGGACTGCGTTTCCCGAGTTTACGGTCGGATTTCTATTCCTAAAGAGGAGCATGCATTTACACGATAGGATACGCCGGAAGTGCATGCGGTATCTGGGACTGTTGTACGCATACAGTAACGGATTGACGGCGGATTTCATCCAGAGAAGAACGATGAAAAACTCGAACAAACTTGTGTTCACACAATCATCGCAGAACGACATGAGCATAGAGTGGATGGAATAGGGCGCCCAAGAGAAAAAGAAGGCCGCGACTAGCATGGCGAGAAACTTGGCGGCCTTCAAGTGGCGTCTTCCTGCGTCACGGGCCGATTGAGGCATGGGGGCAGCTGACACTGTTCGATTATCCGGATGTATCGTTGACACCGATTGCAAACGACTAATCGTGGCCGGATTCACTTTTGAGCGCTGCTTAATTTTTACATAAATTAAAACATTCAAGGACGTCATACATACGAATGGGATAACGAAATCGACAAACGCCATGATGGTTGTAAAGACGTGATCGTGCGAAAATTCCACGTCGCATTCCATGTCCTCGAGGGTCGAATAACCCACCCAGGCGTCCCAGCCGATGATTGCAGGGGAATACACTAGGAAGGAGATGAGCCAGGCACCAGAGACCTGGGCAACACCCACGCGCCGCGTGATCCTGATCATGTATGCGGATCTCATTTGAATCAGTAGAAGCCGATCTAAACTGATGATCAGCATCAGCATTATGGATTGGACGCACAGCGCGTAGTCGCACACGAGGTAGAACTTACAGATGGCGTATCCAAATGGCCAAGTGAAATTCATGAGAATATACGCCATGCAAAAAGGTAAAGAGATCGCGGTTAGAAGTAAATCCGTGATTCCGAGATGAAACAAGTAGAAATCGTACACGGAGCGGAGTTGCTGATCCCGCAAATACGCTGTCACTGTAATTGTATTTCCGGAGATAGATATCAAAAAGAGCACCGCCAGGCCGATCGCTGCCGGAATATGCGCCCATGGAGTCATATTAATTATACCTTCTTCGTCGTTGCTATGATGTTCGCCTGGTTTCGTTGTCGACTTGTCTAGATTATAAAGTCTGTATCGCTTTAACCAACTGTTTGGTAATAGTCCTACACAAAGTTCTCGGCGTGCCGATTGACGTGCTCGTAGGAAAAGTCATTTTCCATATGTCCTCGGGATCCTCCCTTGATAACGTTGTTACGAGAGATCGCAGGCTTTATCTTTTAAACACTGAATGATACACCTAGGAACGTAGACAGCTTACGTATGTTAAACTCGATACCATTTTAAATTGCATGTCGGCTTCTATTGTTTAGCGCTGCTGGCAGTATTTTGGATGCCATGGCGACACCAGGCAGATACAAAGTACTTTGCGGATGATATTAGTGTAATAACTGATCTTTATTTTGTCGGCATTGATTTATTACTCAGGCAAATTCAGATTTAGTTTGGTTACCATGTCAAAGAATATTCGTCACATGCTATCAGTACACAATAAGATGCACATTTTTCTCGTTAAATACGCTTACTCAAAACTCGTTGGTTCTTTATAAACAGAACAAAAGTGTACTTGAAGATCTTCAATTATGTAGATTTTTGTAAGCAGCAAATAACATGCGCGCTGCGCAGTGCTCTGTTTGTTTCTTATATTAGTGTTTTTTTTATATTAGTGGTTATTTCATATCTTGCAAACGCTCAGTAATTTCCTTCATACAAATCAGACATCAACATCGTTGGTGGCTAAGTATCTGCAGATTAAATAGTTACTAGAAATTATGACGAAAAGAACCAAATTCAATTAACATACGCAATAACTTATTAAATCCCATAATTAAACTCAATTGATGACAAGTTGAAAACAGTGATGGATACGTTCTAACGCAATAAGGGTAAAACAATGCAAAGTAAGTTAATTTAATAATTACAGACGAATTATAGGCAAAGTATATTCCATTGATTTTTGGATTTTAAGATAAATTGTCACACGCACTAATCATTATTAGACGACGTCTTTATTAACATCCGTCTGTCATCCTCAAATGTTTAGGGCACAGGTCATTTTGTTATCACTCAGGTCACATTTGGCCGTAAAACATGTATAATTCATGTCTTGGCAATAACTTTGACATATAATGATGGATCTAATTAACCTTACACAAATGTTAAACATCAAACGACGACGTGTCGCGTATATTACCCATCTCCTCTATGTAGAGATTTAGGTCACACTTAGAGGTCAAAGGCAAAATTTAGCAAGATAATTACTTGTCCAAACTGTACCTTTGGTATTAATCATGCAATAGGAAATAACTTGCCGCAAATGACGTAATCAGAGGGGACAATCACGTGATAGTCAAGATGGCGACGTTCATGTCGTGGCAGATATTTTGCGCCGTGGTAAACCGTTTATTACTCGTATTTATTGTTTAAATGCCGCTCACTTTCCAGCCATATCTGCAAGAAAGTAACTAGCGTTTATTTCGTGTTGAAATTCTCTCTTTATCTCGACTTTACTCGCTGCGAAATTTCTTAGCGAGATGACCTAATTAAAGCTCCACTTAGAAAATGTGCGGGGAGTAAAGTCGAAATATAAAGCGAATTTCAATGCGAAATAAACGCTAATCACACGGTTACTGATATGGCTAGTAAGTGACGCTACATTTAATCAAAGTGCTGACAGTACTGGTGTGACGATGCTTTTGAGAGGATGGATATAAAAGCATCAAGTTAAGTTTATCTACATCACCACAATCACCACAATTGTGTATGTTGGTACGAAAAAAAAATTTGGTACAAAAATTTTGCAAAAAAAATTTGGGTATGAAAACAAATTTGGGTACGAAAAAATATTTGGGAACAAAAAAATTGGGACCGAAAAAAATTTGGGTACGAAGAAAAAATTGGGGATGAAAAAAAAATTGGGTACGAAAAAAAAATTGGGTACGAAAATTTTTAGGTACGGGGGAAAGTAGTACCTGTAAGAAACTTGACCCACACTCGCACATTTTTGGCCCTTTCCGTCAAACATCAGATAAGTTCCTCGAAGGCAATAGTATGAATACACATTTCGGAAGCGGTAATGCGGTCCTACCTACGCGCGTCAAAATGTAAGCGAAATATGTACACAAGTCTGTCAGGAATGATTGAATTAACGAAGAAAATCGTGTATTGATGTAAGTTTTTTGAAGAAATGTGCAGAAAATATATTAAACAAGAGCTGTGTTTGTGAAACACCGACCGGTGCCGATTGACGTGCTCGTAGGAAAAGTCATTTTCCATATGTCCTCGGGATCCTCCCTTGATAACGTTGTTACGAGAGATCGCAGGCTTTATCTTTTAAACACTGAATGATACACCTAGGAACGTAGACAGCTTACGTATGTTAAACTCGATACCATTTTAAATTGCATGTCGGCTTCTATTGTTTAGCGCTGCTGGCAGTATTTTGGATGCCATGGCGACACCAGGCAGATACAAAGTACTTTGCGGATGATATTAGTGTAATAACTGATCTTTATTTTGTCGGCATTGATTTATTACTCAGGCAAATTCAGATTTAGTTTGGTTACCATGTCAAAGAATATTCGTCACATGCTATCAGTACACAATAAGATGCACATTTTTCTCGTTAAATACGCTTACTCAAAACTCGTTGGTTCTTTATAAACAGAACAAAAGTGTACTTGAAGATCTTCAATTATGTAGATTTTTGTAAGCAGCAAATAACATGCGCGCTGCGCAGTGCTCTGTTTGTTTCTTATATTAGTGTTTTTTTTATATTAGTGGTTATTTCATATCTTGCAAACGCTCAGTAATTTCCTTCATACAAATCAGACATCAACATCGTTGGTGGCTAAGTATCTGCAGATTAAATAGTTACTAGAAATTATGACGAAAAGAACCAAATTCAATTAACATACGCAATAACTTATTAAATCCCATAATTAAACTCAATTGATGACAAGTTGAAAACAGTGATGGATACGTTCTAACGCAATAAGGGTAAAACAATGCAAAGTAAGTTAATTTAATAATTACAGACGAATTATAGGCAAAGTATATTCCATTGATTTTTGGATTTTAAGATAAATTGTCACACGCACTAATCATTATTAGACGACGTCTTTATTAACATCCGTCTGTCATCCTCAAATGTTTAGGGCACAGGTCATTTTGTTATCACTCAGGTCACATTTGGCCGTAAAACATGTATAATTCATGTCTTGGCAATAACTTTGACATATAATGATGGATCTAATTAACCTTACACAAATGTTAAACATCAAACGACGACGTGTCGCGTATATTACCCATCTCCTCTATGTAGAGATTTAGGTCACACTTAGAGGTCAAAGGCAAAATTTAGCAAGATAATTACTTGTCCAAACTGTACCTTTGGTATTAATCATGCAATAGGAAATAACTTGCCGCAAATGACGTAATCAGAGGGGACAATCACGTGATAGTCAAGATGGCGACGTTCATGTCGTGGCAGATATTTTGCGCCGTGGTAAACCGTTTATTACTCGTATTTATTGTTTAAATGCCGCTCACTTTCCAGCCATATCTGCAAGAAAGTAACTAGCGTTTATTTCGTGTTGAAATTCTCTCTTTATCTCGACTTTACTCGCTGCGAAATTTCTTAGCGAGATGACCTAATTAAAGCTCCACTTAGAAAATGTGCGGGGAGTAAAGTCGAAATATAAAGCGAATTTCAATGCGAAATAAACGCTAATCACACGGTTACTGATATGGCTAGTAAGTGACGCTACATTTAATCAAAGTGCTGACAGTACTGGTGTGACGATGCTTTTGAGAGGATGGATATAAAAGCATCAAGTTAAGTTTATCTACATCACCACAATCACCACAATTGTGTATGTTGGTACGAAAAAAAAATTTGGTACAAAAATTTTGCAAAAAAAATTTGGGTATGAAAACAAATTTGGGTACGAAAAAATATTTGGGAACAAAAAAATTGGGACCGAAAAAAATTTGGGTACGAAGAAAAAATTGGGGATGAAAAAAAAATTGGGTACGAAAAAAATTGGGTACGAAAATTTTTAGGTACGGGGGAAAGTAGTACCTGTAAGAAACTTGACCCACACTCGCACATTTTTGGCCCTTTCCGTCAAACATCAGATAAGTTCCTCGAAGGCAATAGTATGAATACACATTTCGGAAGCGGTAATGCGGTCCTACCTACGCGCGTCAAAATGTAAGCGAAATATGTACACAAGTCTGTCAGGAATGATTGAATTAACGAAGAAAATCGTGTATTGATGTAAGTTTTTTGAAGAAATGTGCAGAAAATATATTAAACAAGAGCTGTGTTTGTGAAACACAATGCCCACTGCTGCGCAGCTTTGAAGCCATATATTTTACCTTTGACCTTGAAGGATGACCTTGACCTTTCACCACTCAAAATGTGCAGCTCCATGACATACACATGCATGCCGAATATGGAGTTGCTATCTTCAATATTGCAAAATTTGACCTTTGACCTTGACCTTGAAGGATGACCTTGACCTTTCACCAATCAATATGTGCAGCTCTATGAGATACGCATGCACACCAATATTGAAAAAGTTATGGCAAATGTTAAAGTTTTTGGACAGACAGACAGACGCTTTATATTTGACATTTGACCTTGAAGGATGACCTTCACCTTCACCTTTCACAACTGAAAATGTGCAGCTCCATGAGATACACATGTATGCCAAATATCAAGTTGCTATGTTCAATATTAAAAAAGTTATGGCCATTAAAGTTTTCGGACGGACGGACAGACTGACACACTGACTGACTGACTGACAGTTCAACTGATATAGGCCACCCTACCGGGGGCATAAAAAGCAATGGCGATATTTTCTCAGCAACATTATTGTTAATAGTTTGATATCACAAAATGAAAGTGAAAGTAGAACTGTCAAAAATGACAACCTGTCAACGTGTTGTTTGTGCTGGCATGATAGGGCGATTACACTCAATGTGTTCACGTTTTGACCATAGGTTTTGTCAATGACCTTTATAGTATGGGTAGCTTTGATATTATTTATTGCTATCATGTAACTGCATGATTGTGTATATGTTTACAATACACAAAGCATGAATAATGATATAAATATACTGATTGAGCTTATAATAATATGAGAACTATAGCCAGGTCAATTAAGGACTTAAAATACAATTTTGTGTCCTGATTTCATGAAGAAATGACCATGCATGTCATAGATTTCAAATTCAAGGCCCTGGTGTGACACATTGGTAGCATTACCGTTAAACTGTTACCGGGCTTATGAAATTAGTTTTTATTGAACTATCTAAGAAAATCTAAATCAGGCACTGATTTTTCTTGTTTTAATACAGTCATAGATCAGTTGTGGCCTCTGGGTAATGACCAATTTTTGCTTTCTTGTCTCACCCTTAAAACTTTCCACACGTCTATAATAGCAAATCTGGATTTAGGTGATCTTCAATGGTACATTTAAACTTAAGCTCTGTTTCAAGAGTGCTGGTAAAGTCCAGTCACATATTTAAATCTAGGCCATGTCAAAATCAAAGTGTCAAAGACAAATGAAAAATGCGTTCATTAATTATTGTGCAGTTGTTTACTACTGCTGTAAGTTTTTATATAATATGACTGATGAACATCATGTGAGAGAAAATTCACATTATCATTGTATATCAGGTTTAGCAGCCTTTTAGATAACAAAGTATGCTAGTTTTCAATGTCGCTCCTGGGGATCAAACCCGTGAGGCTTTTAGGAAGATTCTGAAATGTTCGATCCCTTGAGAGCAACCAAACCAAAAATTAAGTCAAATATTGCCGACTCGGTTTTTTGAGTCGGTTCATGAGGGATAATGGAGCTCGATTGAACATTGTCGGCTCTGGTACTACTTACATGTACCCCGGGTACTCTTAAGTATACTTACATGTACCCTGGGTACTCTAAGTATACTTACATGTACCCCAGGTATGGTAAATAAACGTAATTGTACTCGGTCCATATTAGACTGTACCCGAGTTGTATTCGTGCCCAAAATCCGATGTCGTAAAACGCGCAACCTATTATCTTAAACACACTTCTCTTCAAAAAACACTGCATCAACATGCTTTTTGAGTATGTGTTCCGATAATATAGAGGCCATTCTACAGGAAATTGACATAAATGTGCAGGGCTTAACACCAAGGCACGTCCGAACGACATTCACTGCCCGTACCTTGGTCCGGGCTAGCCAATGTCCCAGGAACATGCCCGACCGGTGGTGTGTATTTTGGGCGGGATTATATGTTCTATATCAATAAACTGCGTTTTAAATAAGCTTTTCAATGATGCAAAAATCTGAATACAGTACGATCAGATGACAATTAAATCCCAGAGTGAGTTCGGAGACAACAAACGGATCGTATCTCGAAATAGATTCGGAACCCCCTGATTGCAATCAAAAAGAGGCCGACAATTCAGAAAATCCCCGTCGGTTTTCCTGGTTAAACACGTCAGTACCTATTTTTACACGGAATGCCGCTAGACACGGTTTTTGATTGGTTTCCTCGAAGTGACGTGTTTTCTCAATGAAAATACGTTTGAAACTAAAAGACGGGATCGCCCAAGATCGTCCGGAATGATGAAGGTATAAAACTCGACATTAACACAAAGTAACTATAAAATAAATAGTTATTTATCAATTTTAAATAATTTTAATTTGTTGTCATTATGGAAAAGTTATTCCATCCTTTAGACGATAAATAAATCCATTTAGAGGAAGATAGAGACTTTATTTAGATTAGAAGTGTTTTGACAATATTTTTTACGCAATTCAATTAGCAAAACTAATATTAATGGTCGATCCCGGCTTTTAGTAGAGAGTTAACCCTGTACAATTGTTGCAACTACCGTAACACGTTATTTTGCTAAGATTCACTTACCATTTCTTGTAAGACGGTAACCAGGCAATCTATGTAAAAAAAGTTTTAACGTTCATGTCGTTGTTTAGGTTTGGCTTTACGGGTGGGGATGGGGGTTCCTCGGATACGAAAAGAAAAGGGAAGGAGGAAAGTAAGAGAAAGTATGAGGAAATAAAAAAACAAGAACATTTCTCCAGAAATGGCGTGAAGATTACAAATAGATGTCTTAAATATATGAATATTGAATTCAATAGCATTAGTAAGGCAAGCTAATAAGAATGATTTCATCATAATTGCGCATCTCCAAGCACAAGAAATTACAAGTTGAATGATAAATATAAAGGTTTTTATAATACTTGGGTCAGGGCACATGAAAGATTGGTCAGGGCTAGTAGGTTCCGCATTTACTAGCCCGAACAAAAAAGTTAGTGTTAAGCCCTGATGTGTTAATTACAAAAAAAATAGTCGACAACGACGGATTTAGGGTTAAATTTCCCGGGTACATTTTAGTACATTTACCGTACCCGGGATACATGTAAGTATACTTAAGAGTACCCGGGGTACATGTACGTAGTACCCGAGCCGACAATGAACAATCGAGCGATACTGGAAGGTGCAACATCTCTCACGCCCCCTAGCATCGCCTTTAGCAGTATTCAATTCTCAACAGGAAAGTGCTGGAGTCATTGATCCCGAGGGACAAGAAAAACAATTGTTCGAAATAAATAATTTGATTAATGACAATTCTATTATTTGAGCCAGGTCACAGGAAAAGCGCAGTCAAATCAGTATCCAATTAAATTATTTGTTATTGTCAGAAAAACGCGTTTAAGCAAACAGCTTTCAAGCGACTGCAGGCTGATCTAGATCCAAACTGGCCACAATCGCCTTAATGTCTCTTTTACTGTGACACAGTTCATTTAACTTTAAAATGATAAAAAGTACTAACACTAAGAAATAGTACAAACCAGTAAAGAGTTTGAAATCAATGTTGAATTTCAGGACAGCTTGGTGATCAGCAAATGCCCGATGAAATGTTGATATCGGGTATCATAGTCATTCAATAAGTCGCAAAATGCTCGAATACAATTTATAAAGCACAATGTGACTTATATTGATAACTAAAAATACCAGTATGCCAGTTTTGCCCACACTAATCTAGAGAACGTTGTACAAACCAACTTACAAATCAATATATTTATTTGAATTGCTGTGATATTTATAACTCTAAGGGAGCGACACTATATGAAAGGCATACGTGTATTTATGGGCATACATGTTTCTTGATTGCTAGTAGATTTTATAACGTTGCATTTTAACCAATTGGAATAAAGAAATCCACTGGTTTAGGTCGGTAAGTTCTTCTATGGTCCTGTAATATCAATATTTATCTCACCATTAATCATTTAATAAATGGGTAGATAATCTGTTTTGGGATGGCTCTTAATGAGTACCATAGTGAACTATTCAGTGCAGTAACTATGAATGCTTCATATACAAGTTGGGACCTTTACGTCAAAGGCCCTTAATAATGAAAATAAATTCCGAGAATAATCCAATTTCAATCACCACTGTTTAACTTTCCTGTATTATTCCTTTAACACAAATAACATCATATACAGAGCTGTTTGAAATATAAGTGAGTTAGGTGTCGGTCCATCGCCCGTATGATTTGGTTATTTTTTGTCCATTTCAAGAAGGCTATTATTCAACAATAAATAGAATTAACGGTTTAAACATACTTATATGTAAACACGCATGTAAAGCAGTATATCTGTTCACAAACAACATAATTATTTGGTCATTCAGACTCTAACGTATTTTTTAAGATGTGTGCGATATATTAATCTGAATGTTTTGCTTATTTCTCGGTGTAGCGGGTAACAACGCAATTGTTGCTCGATGCAATTACAAAAAAAATATTTATGGAAATAAATGCCTAATAATTGTGTACGATATATATTATCTAAAACCTATACATAGAGACGGTCATAAGAAAAAAACAAGCTCATACCGTCTTTCCCGCCGCAATTTGTGATCTGCGTAAGGTTTTATGCACTGCGTAATGATTGATGAACTGTGTAAGGTTTATGACCTGCGTTTTGTTTATTAACTGCGTTAGGTTTATTAACTGTGTTAGGTTTATCTGAGTACATGCTACGAGCCATCAGACTCGTTAATACCTCTGCCTGACTATAATACAGTTGTACTGTACATTCTAAGTATATGATATAACATGTTAAAATTGTTTAAGCGCGTGCTCGATTAGCTAATCAATAACAAACAGTTAAATTTATATGACAGCAAGATGCACACATTAAAGTTAAATATTATTGACGAAATAGTGCGATTAATATTGGTTATATGCCGTCAGAATCAACAGATGTTGGGATGCATTCAGCGAATGACTGGATCGTTCTTTCGTTTGTTCTTACATCCGATCAGCAAGAGTTTACCCTATTCACAAATAAACACGTTTCATTAAACATCAATAATGCATCTTGGTGTTTCCATACATATGTATAATCCCGGTTATGCCCATTTGTAACTTAAAAGTGTTGCCAAAGAACAGTAACCACTTAAAGCATCAGATTAAACCTGATATGTGTGATTAGAAGCATATTTAATCATCCAAAATATGCCTTTCTTAAAAAGCGTTTCTATTTAATAATTTTTCTGCCATTATATTTCAAACCCAGACATTTCCCCTTTTAAGAAGCTAAATGTGAAAGGATACATTCTTCAATTACGTAAAAACGAGCAAACAGTTCAATTTGCTTTATTGGCAGAGTGCAATGTTGGTGTTCTGGGGTCGAGCCTTACTTTGTGTGCAGTTTCAGTCTTTAGTTAACATTAAATTTGTCAAGTGTAATTCAGAGGTAAATGGATATCGACTTGTATGATAAATTAGCACGGTTGGTAGATAACTATGCTATTGTTCCATCTGTAGTGGGTTTGAGCACCGAAACAGGGGCATAAATACTATTACATAAAAAAAACATAAAAAATTTGTATTGTAGGCATAGGGAACTTTTGTCAAAGGGCCATGTGGTCCTCACCTCTAAAGGTCACTCAAGGTATATGTACTGCTGTACTATTTTGCACCATTGATCTATAAACAGTCATCATCTAGTATTATCACGTCTCCCTGCTAAAATAGTGTTATTTTCGAATAACCAATTGGCTCGTGTGGTTCATGTTTAAGAGACAATTACACTAAGAACTCACTTTTAAATTAAAAATTGTATGTTTTTAAAACATTAAAAAAAAAATCTTGTTTACGCACGCAAGGGCATGAACTTAACGTTCGGGGGATTTTTAAACATGACAGCAAGCACACATATAAAATCAATTCAAAGTATGGACGTATATTTGCAGGTTATTATTGAACATATACTTTTTATAAATGTATATTTACGTGGTAAAAAGTAATGTGAAGAATAGTTGAAAAACTTTTATTTGTATTCGAACATACATAATAATATGCTTGTTTTACAAGAACATGCCGTATTGTCCAGAATAGTTTTTCTAGGCGTAAAACTCACTGCTGAACTCAAGAAGGAAGTCTGTTTCTGACTCATAAAATATGTAATACGGTTAATATAGGAGATCGACAATTTTTGAGTTTGCCCTCAAGCCGTATTTTCAATGAAGTTGAAAATCCGGAGTATTCAGTTCGGGCGTGGACGACCGGTTTTTTGTGTGTGGGGGGGGGGGGGGGGGGAGGTCGTCAAGCAATATTTGTGTTGATAACTCTCATAACTAGTTATTTCGTTAAAGTTCAAGCGCAGTGAAGAATTGTAGACGATTTAAGAAGTTAAAATGTATCAAGTTATTTAAAGTGATATTTTGCCCATCTAACAGAATATGCTATGTTTATAGGTTACTATCGCAACCGTTGTTTATTTTATTGTGTTTTCACTTCATATACACTTATATTTGTTTATGCAGCATCAACATACTAAAACAATATCCCAGAAAGAGAAAAATAATGCATTTGAATATCAACCGTACTTTCGTTTTGACAACTGGCGACATAAATGATTAGATGTACGATGTGAATCTAAATTTAGTTTTAGTGCAGATTCGTTCATCCGACACAAAGATACAATTTTAATTTACGGATCATTTCGGCTTAGTGGACTAGACAGTCATGTAAAATATCGAATATAGTACATATTTTTATAAACAACTGGTAGCAAGATGAGTAGATAATTGGTCAGTTACCACATTTTAACTAACACGTTTAACCTGTTAATTCTTTTCAGCTCAATGTAAGTAAAAAATGCGCAGTATATAACTTTAATTAGCATTTTATTGACCAAATACAAAAGACAAATGTATATTTTCTAATTATATTATTAATTTTATATCGATGAAAATATTTATTACAATAAAATAAATAAATAAAAATAAAACACTTTTGAATGTTTAATTTTCAAATCAATTTACCGTATATAAATAAAAGCCGTAATTTATTAATTCAAATGCAGCGTTTCTTTTAAATTCGTTTTGCTTAAAAGGAAAATCCTAAACCAAACGGGGGACTGAACTAGTGTGTCCCGGGTAGTAACCAGACACTAAAGATTACCGCGACACTACGAATCTCACATCATTCCTCGTGTTAGAAAAGACCTTATTTTACTACACAGCAAGATCTTATTTTACTACACAGCTGACCAAATCACATGTTTGCGTCATTCATGGCCCTTATGTATGTCTGCATTTGGTACGAGTGTGTGTTTACGATTGATTATTTTAAACAATTGGAATACAAATGTTGGAATATATACTCGAATGAAACCAGTGAGACTGAATTTTCGATTTCTTTAAATTTCGAATGTACTCGAATAACGTGATGTTGTGTTGAACAATTGACGGATTAAGAAAAGTGTCAGTGATTATTCTTTATCGTTTCGAAGGAACTCTATGTTGACTTTAAAAGGTAATTTCTTTAATGAATAATTCGTTCTTTTTTCAGTCGATCAAAGAATGTACGTCCACGAAGAATTGCCTGCCTACACCAAGTGCTTTAAAATGAAAATGATTGATGACGAAGAAGCAATGTACGTTTTAATAGATAGAAATGTTAGCAGAATGTACATGGAAATTTTCTCGTCATAGAAGCAAACAAAACTTAAATTAAACAAACATGGTTGTAACACAATTTCGACGAGTAGAACAAGAACTAGTAGATGTCTGGCTCTTTTACGCTAGTAAGTATGAGGATGTGAAAAGAAGAGTTGTTTATAGACTAAAATTAACAATATTTGCGGGGATAAATGCTGAAGCATGCTTGACTAGAAAATTAAAAATGGCATTATTTTTGTGTTTGTATTTCGTAGTGGTGAAACTAGCGTTTAAGTTTAAACAAAATCGTCTGTGTTCTACTTTAGTGTGTACCATTTGAGATGTTGATTAAATTTGAATGGATGCATCTAGCGGTGTATTGTCTTGTTACTCTGCTTTTGAGCACAGGAGGGAAGCCCGCTTTATTTAAAAAAAATATATATGCTATAATAGAAACAATGAGTGCAACTCCATTTGCCGTAAAACTAAAACATCTTTACTTTAAACCATGTAACTCTAACAAATTTTAACGAATCAACTACTCACTAGTTGTTTTAGAAAGCTAAACAATAATTTATCAGGAAAAGTTTACATCAGTACCATGGATCCAGCAGCATTTCAGTACCAGCCCTAAAAAGTTGACACTCACGGAAAAAGTTTTGGTCGGACACAAGTATGTCCAATATAGGTTCAATTTCCGATCGTTTCAAACAGCAGAAACACAAAGAGTACATGACTGTACATTCCCGTTCAATAAACATTAACGAATCGATAACAGTACATTACATTGTAATTCACACACCATCAAAAGTGTTGTTCACTCCGATTTGTAAATACACAACCAAGAGCTTTAATTTGTAAAAGGAAGAACGGGATTCGTTGGCGTCATTCAATAAAGCATAAATTTGCTACGTGTCTTTTAATTGGTTAGACGGAGGATCTCCGTAAAATGGTGAGTAAGAAATTGATGAAAACCGACCAATCGTACTTTGTGGTAAAATCTCTTACGTCATCAAAGCGTTTCCCAGAGTCAACACATAATTTCCTGTTTAGATTTTGTACTCGCTGATCAAAGACGCGATAAAATGGTGTTTACCATACTTTTTCGATAACAATAGGAAATTGTAACCGATTGAAAAATGTTTAATGTGCATACAGGTGTTGTTTGTCTTCCGTTCAATGACTTCGTTTATTGAGATTTAGCTCTTTAAAGTGATCGACATTGACAATCTCTATGTGGACAAACTTGTGTCGGACCAAACCTAATTTTGGAAATGGGTCAATTTCTGAGGGCTGGTATCGAAATTCTGCTGGATCAATGGTACTGGTGTTGATTTTTCCTGATAAATTATTTTATAAGCATTCGAAAACAACCGATGTGTTGTGGATTCGTTAACATTTTTTCAAGTTACATGGTTTACAGCTTATTTTTACGATACAATGTTGATTGTGCCTTCATGAGCATTTACAAATTCCTTGCTTAAATGCAAACACACACTTTTTTATTAACAATGTATTAAGAAGCATAATTTGATTAATATGTCAAGATTGATATCGTCTATGTGTAAAATTGAAACTTACTCAGCAAAATACCAGATGCCTTACTGAAATTGAATAGTTCATTTAAAGATACAAGGCGTATATTACTTCAAATGGGTCCACAAACTGTTCAATGGCGCCGCTTCGATGTTTGTAATCGATGGCTTCTTGGTTAAATTAGTTGTGTCACATTATGGTTGGTATATCCGTTAAACGATGCGCATGCGCAGAAATTCCAAATGTGGTAGTCGTTTAAAAGGTCTAGCATTTCTGTTTAATTAATGAAACGTATAATACATTTTATGTTTATCAAATTTAATGGATTGTGACGAATTTGAATAAAAAAACAAGTAAATAATCAATAAGAAATTCTGAACAACTGAAACAATACCAATGCTAAAATTCAAGTTTGCTTCGCGTACAACTTACATGTTAAAAGGAGGTAAACACAAACATTATGAGAAGCACACTTTATAGTATATAAAGATTTATTATTTTCTATGAAATGTATACATTCTTTAATGTTCACATATATTGTAATTGAGGCAAACATTAGTTCAGTTGAATGTAAACTTGCATGCATGTACGGGCTGGCTTAATTTACTCCCAAAAGATATAGACATTCCATTACTTTGTTATTATATATTGACGCATTTGAGGCTCTATCTTATATATATATATATGAGCATTATGAGCTGCTGTTTCTTGAAGAAACAGCTTCGATAATTATACATTGTACATGTAAACAGTCATATATTGACTACATTATTTTTATACAATGTACATGTACATATATTTACTACACTATCCTAATTCTACTGTTTTGCGCTATTCTTTGCCAGCATTCTTATATTTGAATACATAAAGCCATGAAAAGTTTGTTTTTCT
This sequence comes from Dreissena polymorpha, assembly GCF_020536995.1. Taxonomy (NCBI): domain Eukaryota; kingdom Metazoa; phylum Mollusca; class Bivalvia; order Myida; family Dreissenidae; genus Dreissena; species Dreissena polymorpha. Next base: position 124,075,573 of record NC_068358.1, read on the forward strand.
TTTGTCTTTTTTTTTCAAAGTCTTTAAGATTATGTCCGCACTAAACACGCATTCATCTGTTCACACCGTTGATTTTATCTTTTCCATAAGCGTATGTATTCGTAGTTGTATATGTGCTAATATGTATATGTTTGCATGTGCCTGTTTGTATGTATGTTTTTTTGTGTTTTTTTAAATATTATTTTTTGATGTACGTATGTATTTGTGTATGTATGCATGTGTTGCTCTGATCTTTGCTGTTGCAAATGGTGCAATACTGATGCTAGGTACTTGCCATATATTTCTTTACTAATTTATCTCCAAAATTCGAAAAGGTAAGGTTTGAAAAGACGTGTTTTTTTTAATATCTTTTCATTACACTCAGTAGCTCATTGTGTATCATCATGTGTAGTATTGCTGAACCTTTTAATATCCATTTACTATCAACTTATTCATACTTTAAGAATGTATCATTTTATTCTTTATATTATTATGATTATTATCTTATGTCAAATAATAGTCCTGTCCAGTGTGCAGCAAGCAGCTGTCTCAAAATGCACTTAAGGTTTTCTTATCACACGGTCATTCGTTTTCTTATGTCTGTGCGTTGTCCTCCTCCCAAATAGGTAACGATATTACCGGTAACAGAATGACCGTGGGATTATTCAATTCATCTAAATACCTTTGTCGCTCAAGGTTTTGTTTCACGTTGAATGCAAAATCAGATTTTCTGCTGGTTATTTCTTTCCTCTTTCAATATTCGCATGCTTTTATATTCTTATATATATACTCCGAGCGAATATATACGCCTTAAATATGTTTTTTTCTGACATAACACAGTTACTGCTCCTTTTTTCGGGAGATATTGAGCTTAATCCTGGGCCAGATAGCAGCTGCTCTCTCAGCGTTCTGCATCTTAATGTGCGTTCAATTAGAAACAAACTTGATTATATTAAAAACTTGTGTGATTTCGACATTCTATGTTTTACTGAAACTCATCTTACCGATATCGTATCTGATAATGACTTAAAAATTGAAGGCTTTAATGTAGCGTTCCATCGGAAGGACTATACAGCGCATTCAAGCGGTTTACTTATATACGTGAATCAGTCTATATTATCGCGCCGCATGGTTGAATTAGAAAACCACGCCTTGCACTCGATCTGGATAGAAATTCAAGCCGTCAATTTCCCTGCACTGTTGTCTTGTTTCTATCCACCCCCAAGAACTAATGTATCGTTTTGGGATGATTTTGAAGTAAGTATCGATAAAGCTTTTGACGTGAATTCAAACTTAATTATGGTCGGAGACATTTATGAGGACCTAATTAAAAACTTCACGCGCTTAAAACAAACACTGGCACTATTTAATTTACGTAATACGATTACAAATGCAACCAGAGTTACGGCTAACACTTCTATCTTACTTGATCCTATAGTTGTATCCAATACTCTTAATGTGCTAGATAGCGAGATTATTCCCGTCTGTTCTTCCATCAGTGATCACCGTACATTAAAGTTGAATCAGTTATAAGCAAACCGACCATGAGACATGTTTGGCTATATAAACGTGCAGACTTCAATCGTTTAAATGCTTTAATTGATAGCGAAAACTCCAATTACCATACGAACAAAGACGAAGCAACTTTATTGTTTACAAACAAATTACTTGAATTAATGAAATTGAGTATCCCTTTTAAACTTGTCACAGTGCGTCCTAACGATAATCCCTGGTACACATGTATGCTTTATTGATACGTTCTTTTACGCGGAAACGCGATCGCCTCAAATCCCAAGCGATAAAACACCCGTCATCAAACAATTGGGCTAAATTCAAGCATGTTCGCAATGGAGTCAACAATATGATTAAATATGCTTAAGAACATTTTTTTCTCAAATATTGAAACTACTGTGAATGACTTACAGTCGTCTAACTCTAAGCAATATTGGAAGCTCTTAAAACAACTCATTCGCTCACATTCTTCTTCTGATATGATACCGCCCTTAAAAACCATTGACCCTGATGGAAATGTAAATATTGATATGTCTGATGAAGAAAAGGCAAATTGTCTAAATAATTATTTCGTTTCAATATCAACGCTAGACACGTCTTCCGGAGTTCTACTTGACTCTAGTGTTTTTGCGATTAATTGCTTAGACGAAGTTTCGATTAATGAATCTGAAATTAAAGATATGATTAAGATTTTATTTACTAATAAAGCGGTTGGTGAAAATTTAATCAGCCATTTAGTTCTTAAGCGTACGTGTTCCTCAATAGCAAAACCACTTTGCTTGCTCTTAAACAAATCATTACAAGAATGCACATTTCCTGCACTGTGGAAGAAAGCAATGGTCATGCCCTTATTTAAGAAAGGAGATGCAAATACACCCTCGAATTATCGTCCTATCTTACTTTTAAGCTGCCTTGGTAAATTAATGGAAAGAGTTGTTTATAAGCATCTGATTAACCACTTTGTTTCGCATAACCATATATATTGTAAGCAGTCGGGATTTCTTAGAGGTCACTCTACTGCCTTCCAGCTTATTGATATTTTCGATCAAATAGCTCGTTCTCTTGACGATAAATCAGTTACTTGTATGTTTTTTTGGTGATATTTCCAAGGCATTTGACCGCGTATGGCCTCTTATTCAAACTTAAAGAAAATGGGATCAGTGGTAGTTTGTTAAAATAGATAGATAGTTATTTATCTAACCGAACTCAAACAGTATTTGTCAAATCCTCTATGTCCAATGTGTTACAAGTAAAAGCTGGCGTTCCTCAAGGCTCAGTCCTTGGTCCGTAATTTTTTTCTGTAATTTACGTTAATGACATTGTCAATAATCTTCTTAGCATCACCCGTTTTTCGCTGATGATACGTCATTATCTTGTACGATATCCAATTTAAGTGATCTTAAGGGTATAGTAAATCATGATTAACATCAGATAAACTTGTGGGCCAACAGATCGCTGGTTGACTTCAATCCACAGAAAACGGAAGAAATTTTATTTACAACCCAAACAAATGTTTGATTACCTCAACTTTTCTTTGATAACATTCCGGTTAATTTTGTTGAAAGTCATAAACATCTTGGTATTACTTTAGGACATGACGGCAAATGGCATGATCATATTAATAACATTCTGAAATCGGCATCGAAAGTACTGGGAATAATGAGGTCTCTTAAATTTAAAGTTTCCAGAAAAAGCTTAAACACTATATATGTCACTCATTTGCGCCCAATACCTGAATACGCATGTGTCGTATGGGACGGATGCTCTTTATACGAAAAGGAATTATTAGATAAAATTCAACACGAAGCTGCGCGAAGCGTCTCCGGTCTTACCAGATCTGTTTCACTCATTAATTTGTACAATGAAGTAAAATGGCCGTCTCTTGATAAAAGACGACAGTATATGAAACTAATTAATATGTACAAAATACATAATGGTCATAGTCCCACTTATTTGGCAAATCTTCTCCCACCCACAGTTAATCAACAATCATCACGCTCTCTTCGCAACGGAGACGACTACGTCATTGTATCACGGCGTTCACAATTATATTCCCGTTCCTTTTTACCCTCTGCCATAGATCTATGGAATTCCTTAGACATAAATATTCGTAACAGCAACACTATTTCACATTTTAAATCAAACTTGAAACGCGTATTTTTCGCTAGCGAAAAGATTCCCCAATATTTGTGTTACTGGGAATAGGAAATCCTCCATATTACTTGCAAGATTAAGAAATAATTGCAGTGACCTTAACTCTGACTTGTTCCCAAAACCATTTGACTGCTTTGCCTGTTTGCTCCTGTGGCAGCGAGATAGAAAATGCCTCACATTATTTCTTTGAATGCATTACGTACCACAGACAGCGTTTGTTTCTATTTAATGCATTGCGGTCGTTTCACCCCATAAATTATGTAATTCTTCTCCATGGAAAACAATCATTGAACGACGAAGAAAATGTCATTATTTTTACTGAAGTGCAAAGATTTATATCAGAGACGAAGCGTTTTGCATGGGCGCACCAGGACAGGACTCATTATTGTGCATTATTGTGAATTACCTTGTATCATTATACTTATATTATTATTATTTTAATTATTATTATTATATCCATTATTATCATTACTATTTTTGTATTACTATTATTATTACCATTATTAATGCTGTTATGATAATTATTATTACTATCATTATAGTCAAAGTAGTAGTTGCATCTATCTTTTTAAGTAGTTTTCGTAAAATTCCCAAAACGATGACTAATATTTACATCTTAAACAGTCACCTTTATCGATGTAACTTCATACTCTAGGGAAAGACCTCCGGTAATGGTGTAGAACTTTAGGTCCAACCCTTTTTCCATATAATACTTTGTGATTTGTAAATTCATTTGTAATCGTTATTTTGGAAATAAAATATGTTTAAACTAAAAGGCTAAATTGATATATTATCTATGCAATTTCGTCACATAATATTGGCCCTCCATTTAGCAATTATATGAGATGTCGCACCTCATTCTACTCCCGCAAACGAAGTTTGGATTGAGGTGGGGTGTACTAGAATGAACCTATTTGTTGCCTGTCACGATGCACATGTGTACCTTGAATCGCTATCTGTCTTCAGCTGTCTAGAAACATAAAATGGAAAGATCGTTGTTAATACTATGAAGAATCGCAAGACGTTATTTTTGTGTTTGTAAAGATAGTCTTTGCAGAGAATGTTACCTTGAACTTTGGAACAGTTTGGATACTTCATTATTTAACAAGTTTACTTTGTGTCGTGGACTCGTGTCTTCGTTTTCTGCTATTACACTTTCAACTGTATTGGTATGTTGCTTATAAAATGAAATAATTCAAGATATAACTTGGTGTATGTTATTTTGCAGGGTTATGTGCCTTTGAACTTAAGCAGTCGATTCAATAGAACTAGCGTTTCGTCTCTATGATTATTGTCAAGTAGAGAATAACACAACATGAGATACGTTTAAATATTAATAAACTTTTGCACCTGCTCGAAATAAGACTTTGCGGGAAATTTTTATGTTATGCTTTCCGGTGGATTATTGAGCAATATCAGTGAATTAAAACTGAATTAAAACTGATATTACACTGTTTCAAACAGTGCAAATTAACTGTTGTACTGTGCAATTAAGTTGGATTCAAGACGTGTTGACGTCATTATTTCAGCAAAACTACAAAATAATCATGTTTAATTATGAAATAAAATAACAAAAAAAATATTTAATGGAAGATCGCTGTTAATTAACTCATGTTTTTTTTTTTAAATTATGTGTTCACTCTATATTTCCACACCATGATTACTAGCGATTTTAAATCGATATTCAACCAATTCAAACACATATCCTTTATGTATGTACTTTACAAAAAGATAATGAAAGTCCAAGAAAAACAACTAGAGGTGTAGTTTAATTGCTTACATATGCGTATTTACAAGATTGGTTGCTGTGGTATTTCTCTTTGGATGTTGGTCCTCGACCAGTATCTGTTGTAAAAAGAATGAAGAAGCTTTCATCGATATTTCTATTTCTCCAGCGGTTCGTGATTTCATATTAATTTCAATTTTTGCTATCGGTTGTGGTTTCGAATCAATATAAAATATGTGGATAGTGTCATGCATCGATTGATTTGTTTTAATTAAGCATATCTTTGTGTTGTTTATATGCCTTGTGGTATTACAAACAAAGTAAGTCTTATGGTAAACACATTTTTCAGACAAGTAAAGAAAATATATGTATTGCCTCGTATAAAATAAAAATATACGTAAAAATTCAAAAGGTGAACGTAACATTTTTTTTACAATAATAATTTCCCAGCCTTGATTTTCTGCGAAATGACCATGTTTAGAATTTAAAGACTTGAACGGTTTCGTATATGGATTGCTTTTTTTGATAGGTCTTTGTTTGGTTTTTCAATTTTATTTTATTTTCACATTATTTATTTTTATAATAGAAATGTGTTGAAATATACAACACATTATATTTATGTACCGATTTTCAATCGCGTAAGAGCAATTAATTTATGAAGAAATACATTTTCACCTGCCCTTGAGATGGAATGAAATCAACAACACATCTTTGTAGCATTTGAACATTTAAAAGGATAGTTTAACACTGAAATATGGTTCCTGCTCATTGAAAACACGCGGCCGCTTTGAAGCGAGCAGTTCGACTTATATTTGTTTATTAAAACCATGTAAACACTTGCTTGGCTTTTTTCTCTTGTCAGTAGAAATCACAACGATTATCAAATTGGAATATTTATTTTCAATTAAAAATATTGACAACTTATTTATTGAAAGAAATATATTAAATATACGGTCTTCGGCATGATATGGAAAGAACATCTGAGACGGAAATTGTTAATAAATTTTAATAAATGTTCATTGATTTTGTCCTAGAGGGAGAGTTTCTTATATTTAATAAATTGTATGTTTTAGTTATTCCAAGTATTAACAATTATTATGTACTTTCAATTAAGTTTTGTGATCATCTGTCAAACACATTAGTAATTGCCGTTGACGTAACGGACATTTTATTTTATGTGTTAATTGTATATCTCAATAAAGGACTCAATATTTTAAGTTAATTGTCTATATAAAATGTCATGTGGCTGGAATCGATATTGCGACCTTCATTTCAAAGTTAAACGAAGTTGAATTGTAAACCTATTGTTCGCGATAAACAATGGTTTTATTTATAGGTATAACATAAAGCAAAATAATTAAGTCATTGGAAAGATACATGTCCGTATTTACTGTTGATTTATTTATATTTTAAATTAACACCATCTGATATAACAATGAATACAGTATGACATAGTTCGACCTTGTTTATATTCGGATAAACTTTTCTGCTTTTTGTCAACGAAGACAGTTTTTGAAAAGTTGATTTGTTTTTTTTTGCAACAATTTGACTTGTGATGAATAAATGACATTTCTGACGAATTAATCTTTTTTGGATGTAATAAAAACATTTAAGGCGAAAGTTCTTAGTCGGTTTTACTGAAAGTTGTAAAAATCTAAAACACTTTTCAATTTATCATGTGTTGTTGAACAATTATTTTTAAACATAAACATTATGTTATTGCATACTTTACAGAGCAATACACCTATGAAGCATATATCAGTATGTTATGGGATTATAATGTATATATTTATGATGTTTCTGAATATTTATGTCCGATTCATGAAATTCTATGCGCATTCAGCACTGTTTGCACATGTGTTTTTGAATTGTACTATTCTTATTGTGAATATTGTCTATAACTAGATGTACAATTTTGTTTGCACTCAAACCTTTGATTCTAAATGTTATGTGTTACTAGAATGTATAGTAAACTGGTGACACATTTAAAATAAACATTGTCCTATTTGGTGGGGTTTATTATCTCAAGATCTTTATTTGGTGGAGTTTATTATCTCAAGATCTTATAACAAGTTAAGATTTTCAAAAAGGGTTGTCTGTTTTGGACAATAAGTTTCAAAGAGGTGTGTAATCCTATACAATATCATAAGCGAATCCATTGTTTTTGTGTTTGCGGACTGAAATTCAATGAGTGGCATGTATTTTATTCTACCCTTCAAGCACCTGTGTTATACTAATCGGCTTTTAAACAGATTAAAATATGAAAAAAATGATTTTTTTGTTTCCATAGATACCAGTATCTTTCAATATTTTTCCCTGCGTTTTGTTTACCAATATTGAGATATTATGAAACTACTGAAAACAATTATAAAAAAACTGTGGGCAGCGGGTGTATATATTAGTGTAGACCAAAACATACATTTTTAGCGCTTGTGTGAATTGTTTATGTTTTTGCTAATTTAATAAAGTATTTTGTGAATTAAAAGATATTTCATACATATTTTTATATGGTTTTGCTTTTTATCTTATGATATTCACTTTAAGCATAATCAATTAATTGAAATATATTTGTTTTTCGATTTCATTATCACCATGATATTGGATGCTTTGTCTGATTAATATTTTGCTGCCTAATGTATCTTAATGTTACGTTCATTTTACAAAAACATTTCTGGTGAGCATTACAGTCAATAAATATACCATTGCATGCACTGTAAATCATCACACTTTGTGTGTTTGTTTTTACACAATGTCCGAAATAGATATTAAGGTATCATACATAAAAATTGTTACTGATAGTTATGAGTAAATTTATAATTATCTTTCTCAAGATACTATTATATTCTCCGCATCGTTATCAACCATATCATCATCATCTTATCAACACCATTATCATTATCATACAAATAATAACCCAAAGACAAAGTGAGTGCTTGTATTTGACAGGACTTTCGACATATAAATGCGAAAAACAATTCTTCTGACGCCCGTATGTGTTCCATGTGAAACGGAGATCGACCTCAATGCCACCGCTCAGTTGATGAGTCTCGAGACGACTGTAAACGGTGTAACATCTTTGTTCAGATGTCTAAAGAACTGAAACGATACTATGTAAATGATGTAGGGCATGCTATTATTAATACTAAAATCAAGAGTTACTGTTTGAATAAACTGATTCCTGCCGATGCCCAAAGTGGACACAAGACGCCCCAAATGCCCATCAATCACGTTTAGTTGCTGAACTATTATAAATTTACAAATGTAAAACATCAATTTGTTTCAAGAAGCTGCTATTATCTGCAAGATTCAACCACCACCACCAATCAAGAGAAGTGTACATGACTTCACGTACACCCCATACAATAATCGGTAGTTATATACGATGCAGGTAAAAGCGCGAGCGGGATACGCAGCCCTACTGCTCATTTTACTTTTCTTTCTTTTTTCTGTTAATGGCAGGAGGACGTATGAGGACCCATTACTCAAGACCGGTGTCTAGGTGCCTTCATCACTTTCCGAAACCTCTAATTTCAGAGAAATCTACAAATAAGCAGATATTATTATGCTGTAAAAATTAAGTATTCTTTAGCAAAACATGTTATTAAAACGTTATCAATTTCATTGCGCAAATAAACATAACAAACAAACATCAAAAGCATCCCGTACTCACCCCGGACATCAACAAGAAACAAACAAATCACTCAAGCCATAAAATCCGTAAAACACTTAAAAGAATGTTGATAAATCATAAGTATTCCGAGTAATATATATAATCATCTATATATGCATATGACGATTTTATTCAACAGCTACATTAAACCGACTTTAATATAAAACAGTGTCCGACAAATTTCTTATTTTTCAGGTAGCCCACTGGGCTACCAATAAAATTATTTGGTAGCCCATAAAATTTTCCTACAAAATGATAAGAGGCAGGTTTTCATCTTTACTTTATTTCTTCATTTACATATACATAATATGTATACATACATATACATAAAACAGCAAGTAGTCTGATGTACACAGTCAATATCGTCAATTAATGTTACAGTACAGGCACCGTGTACTTAAATGTAAATGTACCAAAGAAAATCATATACTACATGTAGATATTACATGTATGTGCACATGTATGTGTACTTAAATTCAGACAGCACGTTAAGTCGTAAATGTAAATAAAGCGTTTAGATGATCAATGCGATTGGTTTTCAATCGTATGGTTTTAATCAATGCAATTGCCGTTTTAACAACAAATACCGAGTTTCAAGAAATCAAGAGTATTTAATCATTTATTTACTTGTGTCCGACTTTAAGTACTGTCCGAATTTACGTATTGCATCCGTATGTTACGACACTTGTGTGCAGTCAGTATACAATACAATAATTGTTTCAATAATGAAGGAACTGATACAGCGTAACGGTAACGATACAGCGTGTTTACATGATATTTTATTTAGAGAAAATGTCAATGCCAAATAATTCGCGAGATACCCCGGTACTTTAGTTGAAATTCACAACGAAACTTTTAATGGAAATTAAATGATCTCAATGTTGTACCCGCTACGAAATTTTTATTTACAAATAAATACACCCACGCCAATTTTCGCGCGCTTTTTATCAGGACAAAGAAATTCATTTCTTAAATGTAGAGTTTTGTAACCTAAAATAGCTGTACACAACGCGTGCAAACCGTGGCAGGTTATTTACGCATGTTGCAATACAACGGTCCTGATTGGGAGCTTAATTCATCATATCTTTAAATAGAACCATATGCCGAAATTCATTTGACACTTTAGAAAATTTCAAACGTTTGTGTTTATGACTCTTATCGTCTATATTACCCAACCATAATTTGGTTTTAAAAATATAAATCGGGCATATAATATGGGATTATTGATTAACAGTCGATTAATCAAATTATTAATTGATAATGCAAACTAATTAGCAGGTGTTAACAGCGTTTACAAAGTTGTCATTAATATTCGTTTTCGGTTTCGTTACCGTTTTGAAGAATCCACTATAGTTTTGATTTATTTAATGTTTGGCGTCCTTGGATATTTAACGACATCAAAAACATTGTCGCTATTACTCATTGTTGCGGTTAACAAAGAATTCCAAACTGCGAAATGATGTTGCATCATGTGCGCCAACTATCCAACCGGCTCTCATTATATTATTAGCAGACGACAAATGTTGATTCTGATTGGATGATTAAAATACACTGCTACTGTTTAAGACATTACCGCAAGTGATCGGTGACTGATTAGATAATTGATTGCACTTTGTTATCGGATTATAAGCAATACACAGTGTACAAACACATGGTCAGCGTGTTTATTCTACGTATGTCTGTCAATAAACCGGGCTACCGCTCTTAAAGATTTATAGTAGCCCGGCGGGCGTCAGCTGGAAAATTTCAGTAGCCCGATGAAAAATTTCGGTAGCCCCCGGGCTCCGGGCAATGGATTTGTCGGACACTGTATAAAACCAGTCACACCAAAACGAAAAAAAATAAGTAATCGTAAAATAAGAATATCTTTTAAAATTAAACGTTCATTACGTAAGACAACATAAAAAAATAACACTGACATTTAAACAAACCAAGATTTCAATAAATATGCTGGAGGTACTATCTCCAGGAAGTGAGAGTCTCGAAAACATGAAACACATAACATAAAAATACACATTAAAACAAAATATAAAGTAAAAGATGAGTCAAAATAATCAAGAAAACTTAGCTGCTTCAGACTTAAATGAAAATAAACCCATCGTCTTTCTCAGTAAAGGAATCGGTTCGTGTTAAGATCCCATCTCACATGGACTAAGAACCGATATAAAAATAAACATAATATCGACTTTATAATTGCAAAATTATAAGCGTTAAAGTAATGTAACAAATTATTTACTCACACATATGTTCATTAAGGACGGGCGGGCGGGGTTATAACCCTTTGTCATATAACCCCAAAACGAAAAACTCGTGCGCTTTCGCGTTAAAATTTACACACAAAACCCGTGCATTATTCGTGCTAAACCATTACCATAATCTCATTTCTAAATAACATGTATAAAACCATACTATACCGTATTTATCAAACCGAGAATAATTTCATACATAGATGTGTCAACATTAGGAATTTAGCGCTCAATCTTCATATTTTGATTTGTCAGATAGTGCGCTTTAATAATAGAGCTAAACTGAAAATAATTAGTGAACGAGACATTTTTTTACAATAATATTTCCCAGCATTGTTATTCGGCGAAATAGCCATGTTCAGAGTTAAAAGACTTGAACGGGTTCGTTTGTGCATTGCTTTTTTGATAGGTATTTGTTTTGTTTTTCAATTTTATTTTATTTTCACAATATATATGTATATTATAGAAATGTGTTGAAATTAATTCCTCTTTTACAGCGAATTCGGTTGATTAAAGCCCCGTTGATTAAATTTTTGCTATAAACCACGGCACGTGCTACGTTGTTAGGCTACGTTGTAAACACATGTAGTTCCTTGCATATAACAACTTAATGTTATATTGATGTTATAAAACTTTAAGATTTGCAATTCAATATAAATAAAAGTGTAATTAATAACGCACGACTCTATGTCACAGAACGATATTATGATTGTAAAAAATAATTATTTAATCAACGGTTATTTCAGAACGCGGAGTAATACACTGACCTTGGTTACACTACAGTCATTATCAAAGTACGACAAACACTCATGACAACTAATATTGTTTAAATAAAAAGGTTTACTGAATAAACAATGGGATAAATAGAATAAAAGATAAGTGTTGATTATAGATAAGGTTTATCATGCTCGGCACGAAAACGAAAAAGCACTCGCCAAGGCTCGTGCTTTTTGTTTTCTAGGCCTCGCATGATAAACCTGATCTATAATCAACACTAACTTAGTATTCTCTATATACAACACATATATATATGTACCAATTTTCGATCGCGTAAGAGCGAATAAATTGATGAAGATATAAATTGCCACCTGCCCCTTGATGGTATGAAATCAACAACACATCTTTGCAGCATTTGAACATTAAAAAGGATAGTTTAACACTGAAATATAGTTTGTGTTTATTTAAAACACGCGGCAGCCTTGAGGCGAGCAGTTTGACTTATATTTGTTTATTAAAACCATGTGAACACTTGTTTGACCTTTTTCTCTTTTGTCTGTAGAAATCACAACGAGAATCACATTTGAATATCTTTTTTTTTAATTAAAAATATTAACAACTTATGTATTGAAAGAAATATATTAAATATACGGTCTGCAACATGATATGGAAACAACAGCTGAGTCGGAAATTATTTATGAATTTTAATAGAAGCTCATTGATTTCGTCCTAGAAGGATAGTTTCTTATATTAAATAAATTGTATGTTTTAGTTATTCAAAGTATAAATAATTATTACGTACTTTCAATTAAGTTTTGTGATCATCTATCAAGCACATTAGAAATTGCCGTGAGCGTAATGGACGTTTTCTGTTATGTTTCAATTGTATATTTCAATAAAGGACTCAATATTCTAAGTTAATTGTCTATATGAAATGTCATTTGGCTGGAAGCGATATTGTGACCCAATTTTCGCTGCCGTCATTTCAAAATTATACGAACTTAAATTGTGAATTGTGAACCCATTGTTATCGTAAAACAATGGTTTTATTTATTGGTATAACATAAAGCAAAATAATTAAGTCATTGCAAAGATAAAATTCCGTATTTCCTGTTGATTTATTTATATTTTAAATTAACAACATCTGATAACCTAACAACAGTTAATACAGTATGACATAGATCGACATTGTTTATATTCGGATAAACTTTTCTGTTTTTGTCAACGAAGACAGTTTTTGAAATTTTGATTTCTTTTTGCAATAAAGTTGACCTGTGGTGAAGAAATTAAATTTCTGACGAATGAATCTTTTTTGGATGTCATAAAAAACATTAAAGGCGAAAGTTCTTAGTCAGTTTTACCGAAAGTGGAAAAAATCTTTAACACTTTCAATTTATCTTGTGTTGTTGAACTGGTCTATCATGACAAAACACATTTTGTGAACAGATACATTATTTTATTGCTAACTTAAAAGGGCAATAAACATATGAAGCATATGCAAGTATTTTACGGGATTATACTATACATATATTTATGTTGTTTCTAAACATTTATGTTCGAATTATGAAATGTATGCACACTCAGCACTATTTGCGCATGTGTTTTTAAAATGTTCTTTTTTCATTGTGAATATTGTCTATAACTAGATATACAATTGTGTAGACACTTTGTCTATAACTAGATGTATAATTTTGTTTGCATTTAAACTATTGATTCTAATTGTTATGTGTTCCTAGCATATGTAGTAAACTAGTGACACTTAAAAAAATTGCCATTTTTGTTGACGTTTATTATCTCAAGATCTTATAGCATGTTAAGATTTCCAAAAAGGGTGGTCTGTTTTGGACAACATGTTTCATAGAGGTGTTTAATCCAATACATTAAAATATGCGAATCCATTGCTTTTATGTTTGCGGACTGAAATTCAATGAGTGGCATGTGTTTTTTTTCTACATTTCAAGCACTTGTGTTGTACTAATCGGCATTTAAACAGATTAAAATAAGAAAAAAACGATGTATTTGTTTTCATAGATACCAGTATCTTTAAAAAAAAAGTTTACGTTGTTTTTACTAATATCGAGATATCATGAAACTACTGAAACCAATTATTAATTAACTTTATAATATTAGACGAGAATGTGTTCATTATGTTCGCCCAATACAAGTTGAGCCTCGCCAATAAAGCTCGAAACTCGCCTTATTCGAGAAAAAGGCGGCCAATATGGAAAAAACACGGCCAATACGGGAAAAGGTCGGCCAATACAAGATTCAGCCAATCAGAAACCAGGAAAAACTCGGCCTTATATGAGAATCTAAATTTCGACAATTGTGGACGCCATTTTGAAGTTGTATGCTTAGATTTTGTGCAAAAGTTTAAATCTTAAAAATATACTTAAAGCACTCAGCCCCTAATATATTCAGCCCCCTTTTTCGACAATAACAATAGTGCAGTGTAACCACAACAGTAAGGTTCAATATTTGAGCTTACATGAATAACAACTTTGAATATCTTTAACCTACAATGAGCGTCGACATTAAAACTAATTCGAAATCATGGAGGATTTACACATAATAAATGCAATTCCTAATGGCAATAAGTAAGTTTTCAATCCTTATTGTCTTTCTGAGTTGTAGTATTGGATCCAGTGTGATTGGAATGTTATTCATGTAAATTTTGCATAATTTCGCGACCTGTCAAATTAAGTTCCTGCATCATGTAATGTCTAGAAAGCATCTTTCGTCATATACTAAGTTAAAATGCTAGTATTTCTATGCTTTATCAGAAATATCGCCTTCATATTACAAAAAAATGAAATAATAGTATTTCTCCTGAAATTAAATGCATGAACAATTTGTTTCCTCTTGCAAAAATATTCAATTTTCGTTTTAAATTAACAAGATATGTCTTAAAAGGTAGGTTGGATTGAACTTTACCGGTATGCAGTTGTTTACCACTATCGACAAGCGGATGTTGGTGTGCGGTAGCCCCCCGCTCCCGATACTAAAGAAATATATAGGATAAACAGGATTATAAGGTGTTGCGTTAGGTGTTGCTATATATAAAATATAAAATTGTACGCTTTTCCATTCTTTTTTACGTACCGGTTAAGTTCAATCGTCCAAAAAGGTATTTTGGTAAACATATCATTTTCAAAGCATTTTGCATGGGAATATAAACAGGGAAAAAGCTGTATAGAATAGATTTTTTTTTAATTTTCAAAACTTGATACTTAATCTTATAGCAAAAACCTGTAATTCGAAAGTGAAATTCAAGCTTTTCTTGCTGAATAATATTATAAAGTTTATAAAGTTTATAAAATTGTCATTAATTTGTTGAATTCATATTGGCTTTGTTATTGAGCTTCAGGCAGTCTTCAGACAGTCTGTGGCCTGTGGCCTCAGGCCAATACGGGTGTCTTCAGCTCAATAACAAATTCAATATGAATTCAACTAATAAATAATATTATATTATACAAAAATTAATATGTGCAGCGGCTGTATATATTAGTGTAGACCAAAGCATACATTTTAAGCGCGTGTATTATTGTATATGATGTTGCTAATTTAATAAAGTATTCTGTGAAATAACAGCTATTTCCTACATATTTTATATTGTTTTGCTTGGTATCTTATGATATTCCCCGGAAGCATAATATATATATAGAACTATATTTGTTTTTCGTTTCCATGAAAACCATGATATTGGATGCTTTGTCTGATTTATATTTTTCTAACTTATGTATCTCATTGTAACGTTCACTTTACAAAAAAATCTAGTGATCCTTACAGTCAATAAATATACCATTGCATGCATCGTAAATCATCACACTTTCTGTGTTTGTTTTGACAAAATATCCGAAATCGATGTTAAGGCATCAAACATTGTCAAAGATGTGTCAATATTACGAATTTAGCGCTCAAACTTCATATGTTGATTTGTCAGTTGTTGCGCTTTAATTACATGATCTAAACTGAACATGTAATGATAGTGTTAAGTATGTGAGAAAACATATAATAATATAAAGTAATAATTTAACAATTAATACAGTTTTTATATTACTATTGATATCTAAAGAGATAAATCATAAATACAAATTTGAAATTCATTTACGACAGTTATATCTTGTAAAACCGTTTACCATAGGACAGAGCTGTTTGTCATTATGAAGTCAGGTCTCAAAATGTGCTGAAAAGGAAATCAGTTCCAAAACGGGGTCTTAAACCAATTTGTTTGGCAATAAATTGGTTATCAGAGATAAAACGACGTGGATGAAATAAAATAATCGTGATTTTAGTTATATTTTACTGTACACGTGTGTCAATAATGTGTGTAATAAGAAAAAAAAGCTATTTGTACACCCAATTTCTCGAAAGTCATGTAAGTAGACAACAAATTGGTGGACGGTTTTCCTTTAATAACTTTTTTTATCCCGTCGTTTACGATCTTAGTGCAAACACTGTTGAGCCGAAAAGGCGTAATCATTTAAAAGATATCTGAAAAAAGTGGCTTACCGGGTGAAAGTTCCGCTACTCCATCATGAAAAACACGAAAACGTCGCTATCTTGGAAGTAAGTTCTAACTAACCTCACTTAATTCCGGTAAGCTCCCGTATAAGCTTACCGCCAATCCCCACCCCGTTATTTCTATATACCATTCATTTGTTAATTAACAATAAACTCAACTTTAATCAAAGCGCTGTAGGCGCTGAAGGCCTGGGGCTAGGTTAAGTTTGACGTAAAATGCATTTACGATGTTATGTCCGAATTTGTCCCTTTGTCCGAATTTATACGGATTGACTCCAGCGGCTGAGTGCAGAAGCTCTGTATGGCAAGACAATAGTTGTGTATATTCTACAGTGTACATAGACGGTGGAGGACAACACGATACTGGTTGTGGGAACGATAACCTATTGTTCAACTATACAGATCTGGTAGAGGTTCGTCTACATAGGCGGTGAAGATATACAACAACAACACCATGGACGCAAAAAAACCCTGTTATTGTTGACGTCAAATAAATCACTTTCAATAGCCTAAAATAGCTTTCTATTATATAATTAACAGATCAGGAAAACACTCATACTTATTTGCAATGTGTATACAAAAGAAAATCCACTTAAGCCCAAGTCTCACTTTTGCCGGTAAAGCCCCGGTCCGTCCCGGTTTGCTAACGCCGGTCGACCGGCGAGGACGGGGATGATTCGTAAACATTTTTAACGCAGTCACACTATTTCCCGGTGCCGCCCCGGTTGAAGCCGGTCAACAGCCCGGCAGAGTCCCGGTCAACCCGGAATGGCTACGGTTTATCCTGGTGAAGCCCCGGAAGAGCCCTGGTTGTCGCCGGTAGTGCCCCGGTGAAAGCCAGCAGCGTCCCGGCATAGCTCCGGTTCTCGCCGGTAGTGCCCCGGTTGAGCCCCGGTGAAAGCCGGCAGAGCCCCGGTATACCGTAACACCGTCGGCACTCACTGTGTCTATACCGGCATCAGACCCCGGCAGAGCTACGGCAAAGACCCGGTTTTACCCCGGTCGTCGCCGGTAATGCCCCGGCGGAGCCCCGGTGAATGCCGGTGGCGTTCCGGCAGAGCGTCTATTTTCTTATATACCGTAGCTATACCGGGACTCTAACGGCATTAACCGGGGCGTTCCCGCAGCTCTTCCGGGGTCTGTATGGGCCCCGGTGGAGCTACGGTGCCGTCCCGGTTGTTCCCGGTGCCGTCCCGGTTGTTCCCGGTGTCGCGCCGGTCAATGCCGGTCCTTCCCGGTGACTCCCAGTTCATCCCGGAGTTATTAAACATTTTAATACTTTCCTGGTGGAGCCCAATGTTTCCCTGGTTCATCCCGGTCGTCCCCGATGGAGCCCCGGTTCATCAAGGAAGAGCCCCGGTTCATCCCGGTAGATCCCGGATCACGCAAAGGGGCTCCGCCGGCATCATAGTGAGACTGGGCCTTTACCCTAATAAAGAACCGTGTACAGATTGTGTACATTGTCTCACGTAGAACTTTTCGCGCTCGATTTGCGCGCTCGATCTGCGCAGTGAAATATCATATCCGGTAACTTCGTATATTTTCGAGAATGATCATGAATATTTGTTATTGTTTTTTCATTTTCTTTTTTCTTATATGAACGCAAAATTAAATAACAATATCTTAAAATATGTTTATAAATACCAAATGTAATGTCTTCAAAAAATGTATCAGAAAAAAATCTTCTTACTGTCTCCGCAGACACTCGTATCCTTTCGGCCAAGACCGTCAAGTGAGAAACTTATTCTCGCATGAATATGCAAACAATAATAAATACTCGTAGCAAATGCTTAGCAATTTTGCTTCAATAATATTTTTTTACACGTTTTATGACACTGTCATGTTATATAGTGATGTTCTGTATTTACAAAGCGGGTTATTGAGATCTGCGAAGAACTTCTTTGATTGCGCATGAATTACCGCCAAGTGGTAAATCGGACTTTTTGGGAATTCATTCATTTGTGGGTTTTGGCAGCAAGCCAATTCCGACTGTCTCAGAAATTTGTATCATTGCTATGGCCTTGGGGCTACGCCCCAGGCTCAAAACAAAGAATTCTTACACCCATTCTGAAACATTAAGTTAAGTAAAAATGTATTATAAAAATATGAAAAAAATAACAAAGATAATAATTTTTTTCATTTAATCTGTTATTTAATCAAGACAAAATGGATTCACACACAAGGCAGATTTATTGGCGAAAACTTCCGCACATTTTTTAAATTTACATTTTAATAATAACAATAACAACCCAGGTCTACGTTTCTTCGCAAATAATGAAAACGTATTTGCTAAATTATATCATGATTTACTGTTAAAATGCCTTAAATATTTCAAATTTGGAAATGAACTCATACAATGGATTGAATCATTTAACACGGACATTAGTACCATAATTATAATTCATAACGGACATTTATCTTAGCAAATCTGTATTTAAAAAGAGTTAAACAAGGCTGTCAATTGTCAACAACACTGTTTATTATAAACATAGAAATATTGTCCAAATTTACAGAAAAACAGCAGATATAAAAGAAATAACGATTGAAGAACAAGACATCAAGCAAACACTTTTCGCAGATGAAACAACCTATCTGACAGATGGGGCACTCAAATCCATTCGTTCTCAGCACTCATACATACTATTTGAGATTTCGATGAAATATTTGGACTCAAACTAAATAGTATTTTCTTACGCAAAGATTCATAGTAATGTGCTTTGTTTCAATACAAAAAATTACACAAATTAAATTTAATAAATACACACATTTTCTTGGACCTCTAAAGAAGGTAAAACACTTGGTTTTTACTTCACAAATTATGAACATTTGATTTAGACAAAAAAGTTCAACCAAAATTGCAAGTTTTTTTTTTAAACAGTGGTAACGGTGACACAGGAAATTAATTATTCTCGGAGAAGTCATAGTAGTTAAAAAATTGCCCTACAACAAGTAATATACACATAGTCAGCACCCCCACTCCTAATCATGATACAATACAAACACATTATATTCAAATTTGAATGGATCTGTAAGCCCGAAAAAAGAACAACTCTTGTTAAATCAATAAATCCGGGAGGACTCAAACCCACTGATATTACTGCTCTGATACATGCAAATAATTCCATTTGGGTTAACAAAATTACTTACATAATCAGGACAGTAGACCATTATCAAAGCGAACTCAATAAAATGGTTGAAATTTTGTAAGTGAATTTTCACTTAAAAAATATTTTCAAACTTTAAAAATGCAATCCTCAGAGATGTAATTTCTGCACGATTAAATCAAATTAAAGAGCATGATATGTACATAAAACAATTATATGGAATAACTCAACTATAGAAAACAACAAAAATACCCATTTTAACCTAAACTGGTTTAATAGGGGTATACAGTTTAACGAACATATTTAGGTCAAACACTTTGTATAAATTTGAAGCTTTTAAAACCTTTTACGAATTGCCTTCAACATAGTTTCTTAAATATTACGCAATTATCCAATATATCACGAAAGCTTACATACAACAACCAACTGAAATGTCAACTTTATCAAACACCACATTACTTAAACATGATAAAAACATCATAAAAAGTGTGTAAATACAACACACAAAATAGTGTATGGGAACAAATAATGTCCTGCTATGAACATAGTATTGACTGGAAACATGCTAATTTGACACAATTTAAAGCCACCATAGATAATAATTTACACAATTTCCAATACAAGATTCCTCATAGCATATTACCCTCTAATGCATATTTGTATAAATGTAAATTCATAGCTTCAAGACTCTGCACTTTATGTGCAGGTTTTAAGGAAACAATTATCCATGTTTTATATGAATGTAATTCATTACATCCCTTGAGGCGGGAGCCAGCAGTGGTTTTAAAACAGCAATCAATTACAAATTGATTTAAATGTAAATGATAATTTATTTGATACTACACAAATTGGCACTTATAATCAAAGAATAAACTATATAAGTTTTTTCGAATCTGAAATGCCAAACTTCGAGATTTTCAAAAACGCTCTTAGAATAAAAATTTATATTAGAAAAGCACATTTCTTTTGAAAACGATAAACTTGATCAATACAAAAAATAATTCATTTTTTCTTCTTCCTCTTTTTTCATTTTTAGTTAATCGCAGAAGACCAAAAACTAGTGCGTAATTAACGCGCACAGACAGTCTGTCTGTTTCTCTCTAAACTTCTTTTGATTTTTAAAAATTCACATTCCCTCTCCTTAATTATTATAATTTATAGCCTATCCCGTTTTTCAATCTTTACACAATTACTAAAGTACCGTTACAAAAGTGTGTTTTCTAGAAACGATATGAAACATAACTATATGCATTTTAAGCACATACTGATATTATTGTAAGTATATTCCAGAATTAATTGTATGCGCATTAAAAGCGAATGTATATAATACACAAGGATATATGTACCTGACGAAATATGTTTTACTTGTTAATATGTACAATTATGCTGTCATTGAGATGCAAATCAATAAAAGAAGTTGCCGGAAAGGCTATTCCAAGTTATGGAGACTTTTCTGAAATCAAACATGGCATATCTTGCCGAAAGCCCGCGGAAATTAATGTTCGCAAAAAAGCTGTTCTTGAATTACAAACATCACACGAAGTGGTCTTACTCATTTTAGTTCAGAGTCCGAATTTACTGACTCTTAACAGTATAACATCATTCTTATGGCATTTTTTGTTCAGTCCCAAAGATGTATTTATTATACATTTGTGTGAATACTTCATCATAATGACTCACATTGCGCTGGTCTGGACTGTGATTTCCGGTTCGACGGACGGTTCCTTTGTCCGTAACAGGAGCCTGCCGTTAAACGTTAGGAACCGCCGGAAGTGCATGCGGTATCTGGGACTGTTGTACGCATACAGGAACGGATTGACGGCAGATTTCATCCAGAGAAAAAAGTTGAAAAACTCGTACAGACTTGTGTTCACGCAATCATCACAGAATGATATGAGCACAGTGGTGATGGAATATGGCGCCCAAAAGATCAGGAAAGCCACGACAAGCATTGCGAGAAACTTGGCCGCCTTCCTGTGGCGTCCCCCTGGGTCACGGGCCGCTGGCGGCAATGCGTTAGCTATCCCAGTTCGATTACCTGGATTTATGGATGACGCCGACTGAACATGACTACTCGTGGACGGATTCACCTTTGAACGCTGCTTAATTTTGACGTAGATTAAAGCATTTAGAGACGTCATGCACACGAATGGAATAAGGAACTCAACGAACGCAGTGATCGTAGTGAAGACGCGGTCGTAAGCGAATTCCACGTCGCAGTCCATGTTTTTCACGGTCGAGTAGCCCACCCAGGCGTCCCAGCCGATGATAGCGGGGGAGAACACCAGGAAGGAGATTAGCCAAGCGCATACAACCTGTGCGACGCCCACGCGCCTCGTGATCTTTATCATGTAGGAGTGTCCCATCTGAATTAGTAGCAGCCGATCTAGACTGATGATCAACATCAGCATTATGGATTGAAAACACAGCGTGAAGTCGCACACGAGGTATATCTTACAAAATGCGTACCCGAACGGCCACGTAAATTCCATGAGGGTATACACGGTGTAAAAAGGTAAACTGATCGCGGAGAGAAGTAAATCCGTGATTCCGAGTTGAAATAAGTAGAAATCGTACACGGTGCAGAGTCGCTGATCCCGCAAGTACGCTATTACTGTCATTGAATTGCCTGTGATCGATATCAAAATGAGTATCGCCAGGCCGATCGCTGCTGGGATCTGTACCCCTGGGGTCATAGGAATGATACCTTCGTCTTCGTTGTTGTAGTCCTCCCCTGGGGGCGCTGTCGACATGTTTAGAGGATAGAGCGTAGAAACAACTTTTTTGTTAAAGGCTCAAACAAAATTCGTCGCGCTCTCTTCTACATAAGTCCCAGAATAAAAGTGTAACGTGTGATCGCAAGCTTTTTGTATTGTAATCTAAATACAAACAACTAGAAACGTTGCCTATTTATGTACGTTAAAAATCGATTCCATTATTTATTGCCGTATGACGATCGTCTTCTCTCATATGACGGCGCCTATTAATCAGCTCTGCTGGAAGTTAAGTGTGTCGTTCGAGCATCGATGCCATAGCGACATCAGGCAGACACACAGATCTAAGCTTTGAAACTCGCTTTGAGACTCGATGCACGAGGGTCATAATTGAAGTCTAGTTAAATCGTCTGTATTGATATGTCGAATGCAATAGAATAAGTCGCAGAGGAACAATAAACTTTCTGTGTTGACTATTTAGAAGAACACACATGCATAAAAAGTGTCATTTTACGCGCGACTTCATAACATATAAATTTAAATGTGATTTACGTCAATCCAGGCGTTATTCCATACAATCAGTAAATATCTCTTATATATGAGCGTCGTTTGGTCTTAGTAAACGTTTTACTTAACTCCCAGCTTCGTTAAACCGGTGCTTTGTAAACGTTTCTTTCTGAACCAGAAGGTCTTTTAGCTCATTGTGCCTTTGCTTACACATGAAGCTAATATCGACGCTTTGATTTTGAAGCGTGTGTCTGCTCAATGCCCATTTCCGGTCAACATGTTATTGGTTGCTTATCACAATCGATTAATTGTAAGTTTGTGTACTCACGAATTCTGATAACATTAACCTTTTGAACAAATATAACATGAAATTACGGCCCACAAAAGTTATATCCATTAATGGTTTATAATCTGAAACGGGTATGCAAACACCCGAGCTAAAAGACATAATGCTCGATACTCATTACCGGTTAACAACCTTTAGTTTGCTTGTCAGAATCGATTAGTAGTAGATTTATTTACTCTTGCATTATGATAACATTAACTATTTGAACATATATCACAGGAAACTAAGGCACACGAAAGTCAGATTTTTGGATTCATTCGATATACATGTGCATGCATTTATAAATTCATAATCCATGTTTGGGACAGAGAGACTGAAGCAAAATAAGGTACTAGTACAAAATTTAATACAATTAAGTCTTTATTATATGAAATTGGTATTCAAACACCAGAGCAAAAGACATAATGCTAAATGCTTATAAATGTATGAAAAATATAATTACCCAAGTATAAAAATGTATCGTTATAATTTAATTTAATTATCTTTAATAGATACTTTAAAATGCCGCAAACAGTCTTGAAATTTGATATAATCATTTTCGTATACTAATATATATTTCTGTGTGAAATAAGTTCACTAAATAATATAAAGATGGTACATCACAGCGATTATCTTCAAATACACAAACAAGTATAACCAACCATTATTCAGATTTATTATGAAATTATTTAGATAATTTTATTGATTACTTTTTAAGAGTTTAACATTACACGTGAGAAGTCAACTGTCAAGATAATTTGAACAATTTGGGCACAGAATAATTTAACAGTTTCATGCAATCTTCCCTTAATATGTATTACTGTGATAAAACGGTCTCAGGCTTCGACAAAAACTCCTTCAAATATTTTAATGGTGATAAAAAGAGTTCAAAGAATTTGAAAGAACAGTGATGCTTTTGCTTTATTTAGTCAAGATGATAAATTAAAATTCGCAATAACAAGCTAGATATTGCGTATCTAAATTGAGCTCATATCAAACCAGTCTAATACCGAACTGGTACTATATGCTATTCGATGTGGAGTGAATATATTCCCAGATATGTATTCGATAATTACATGATATGCGATAAAGTTTGAATACCCAATACCCAGCTTGGAATTCGACCCTGAATATACTTGATATTTGACCAGGGCTTGATATATAGAGAATACTAGGTTGGTGACGTGGATGGAGAATGGTTATCTGGCAAGTCAGATGAATTCATCGGGTGAGCCAGATAACCATTCTCCATCCACGTCACCAACCACGTGTGTGAAGTTCGCCTATTTAGCCCATTTAGCCTATTTAGCCTATTTAGTACATAGGTTGAAATATACATCCTATTTAGCCTATTTAGCCTATTTAACAGCCTCTTCAGCCGTTTTAGCCTATTAAGAAATTTTAGTACATAGG
The DNA here is from genome assembly GCF_020536995.1 of Dreissena polymorpha. NCBI lineage: Eukaryota > Metazoa > Mollusca > Bivalvia > Myida > Dreissenidae > Dreissena > Dreissena polymorpha. Next base: position 124,100,164 of record NC_068358.1, read on the forward strand.
TAAAAACATACATCCTATTTAGCCTATTTAGCCTACTTAACAGCCTTTTTAGCCTATTTAGCAAGTTTAGTACATACGTAGACATTCACATCCTATTTAGCCTATTTATCCCCTGGAAGCGACGTAGTGCACGCTGACCAGCCGTCGACGGCCTATCGGGCTGAACTAGTTTTGGCCAGGACTTTTAATTAGGGTCGGTCCCGTGCATGCAGCCTATTTAGCTATTTCTCGTATTCGTCATTTCGCAGTGAACGGGCATGCCCCTTTAAGGGCCCCTTTCGGACGAACAAGAGTAATCCCCCGGAAGCGACCTAGTGCACGCTGACCAGCCGTCGACTGCATATCGGGCTGAAATAGATTCGACCGGGACTTTTAATTAGGATCGGAGTCAGGTGCAGCCTATTTAGCGTATTATGCGACATTTTGCCTGTGAGTGGGCATGCCCCTTTAAGGACCCCTTTCGGACGAACAAGAGTTATCCCCCGGAAGCGACCTAGTGCACGCTGACCAGCCGTCGACTGCCTTTCGGGCTGAACTAGTTTCGGCCTGGACTTTTAATTAGGATCGGAGTCAGGTGCAGCCTATTTAGCGTATTACGCGACATTTTGCTTGTGAGTGGACATGCCCCTTTAAGGGTCCCTTTCGGACGAACAAGAGTTATCCCCCGGAAGCGACCTATTGCACGCTGACGAGCCGTCGACTGCCTATCTTGCTGAACTAAATTCGGCCGGGACTTTTATTAGGATCGGAGTCAGGTGCAGCCTATTTAGCATATTACGCGACATTTTGCCTGTGAGTGGGCATGCCCCTTTAAGGTCCCCTTTCGGACGAACAAGAGTTATCCCCCGGAAGCGACCTAGTGCACGCTGACCAGTCGTCGACTGCCTATCGGGCTGAACTAGTTTCGGCCGGGACTTTTAATTACGATCGGAGTCAGGTGCAGCCTATTTAGCGTATAACGCGACATTTTGCCTGTGAGTGGGCATGCCCCTTTAAGGTCCCCTTTCGGACGAACAAGAGTTATCCCCCGGAAGCGACCCAGTGCACGTTGACCAGCCGTCGACTGCATATCGGGCTGAACTAGTTTCGACCTGGACAATTTTGATTAGGATCGGAGTCAGGTGCAGCCTATTTAGCGTATTACGCGACATTTTGCCTGTGAGTGGGCATGCCCCTTTAAGGGCACCTTTCGGACGAACAAGAGTTATCCCCCGGAAGCGACCTAGTGCACGCTATACAGCCGTCGATTGCCTATCGGGCTGAACTAGTGTCGGCCGGGACTTTTAATTAGGATCGGAGTCAGGTGCAGCCTATTTAGCGTATTACGCGACATTTTGCCTGTGAGTGGGCATGCCCCTTTAAGGGCCTCTTTCGGACGAACAAGAGTTATCCCCCGGAAGCGACCTAGTGCACGCTGACCAGCCGTCGACTGCCTATCGGGCTGAACTAGTTTCGGCCGGGAGTTTTAATTAGGATCGGAGTCAGGTGCAGCCTATTTAGCGTATTACGCGACATTTTGCCTGTGAGTGGGAATGCCCCTTTAAGGACCCCTTTCGGACGAACAAGAGCTATCCCCCGGAAGCGACCTAGTGTACGCTGACCAGCCGTCGACTGCCTATCGGGCTGAACTAGTTTTGGCCGGGACTTTTAATTAGGATCGGAGTCAGGTGCAGCCTATTTAGCGTATTACGCGATATTTTGCCTTTGCATGGGCATGCAACTTTAAGGGTCCCTTTCGGACGAACAAGAGTTATCCCCCGGAAGCGACCTAGTGCACGCTGACCAGCCGTCGACTGCCTATCAGGCTGAAACATGTGTAAAGTAAGCCTATTTTGCCTATTTATCAAGTTTAGTTCATAGGTTAAAACTTTCATCCTATTTAGCCTTTTTAGCCTATTTAACACCCTTTTCAGCCTATTTGGACTAATTAACAAGTTAAGTACATACGTTGACACATGCACCCTATTTAGCCTATTTAGCAAGGTTAGTACATATGTTATAGCATACATCATATTAAGCATATTTAGCCTATTTAGCACCCTGTTCAGCCTATTTAGCCTATTTAACAAGTTAAGTACATAGGTTGACACATGAATCCTATTTAGCCTTTTTAGCACCCTCTTCAGCATATTTAGCAAGTTTAGTACAAGGGTTGATACATGCATCCTATTTAGCTTAATTAGGACCCTTTTCAGCCTATTTAGCCTAGTTAACAAGTTTAGTACATGCACATAGGTTGACACATGCATCCAATTTAGCCCAATTAGAACCCTTTCCAGCTTTTTAGCCTTTTTAACAAGTTAAGTACATAGGTTGACACATGCATCCTATTTAGCATATTTAGCCTATTTAGTACCCTATTAAGCCAATTAAGCCTATTTAGCAAGTTAAGAAGATAGGTTAAAACATACATTCTTTTTAGCATATTTAGTTTATAAAGCACCTTTTCAGCATATATAGCCTATTTAACAAGTTAAGTAAATAGGTTGCACATGCATCATATTTAGCCTATTTGTCCTATTTAACACCCTCTCCAGCCTATTTATCAAGTTTAGGACATGGGTTCAACCATGCATCCTATTTAGCCTACATAGCCTATTTAATACCCTTTTTAGCATATTTAGCCTATTTAACAAGTTAAGTACATAGGATGACATATGCATCCTATTTAGCCTATTTAGCACCCTTTTCTGCCTTTTTAGCATATTGAACAAGTTTAGTACATAGATTGACGCATGCATACTATTTAGCCAATCTAGCGTATTTAGCACCCTTTTCAGCCTATTTAGCCTATTTTAAAAGTTTAGTACATAAATTTACATATGCATCCTATTTAGGCTTTTTAGCATATTTAGCAGCCTTTTCTTCCTTTTTAGCCCTTTTACAAGTCTATTACATAGGTTTCAAACATGCATCCTATTTAGCCTGTTTAGCCTATTTAGCACCATTTTCTGCCTATTTAGCCTTTTTAACAAAACTAGTACATAGCTTGGCACTTGCATCCTATTTAGCCTATTTAGTACCCTTTTCAGCCTGTATAGCCTATTTAGCAAGTTAAGTGCAAAAAAAGGTTGACACATGCACCATATTGAGCCTATTTAGCTTATTTGGCATCCTTTTCAGCCTGTTTAGCCTATTTAACAAGTTAAGTACATACCGGTAGGTTGGAACATGCATCCTATTTAGCCTATTTAGTGTCCTTTTCAGCATATTTAGCCTATTTAGCAAGTTAAGTACAAAGTTGACACATGCATCATAATAAGCCTATTTAGCTTATTTGGCACCCTATTCAGCCTATTTAGCCTATTGAACAAGTTAAGTACATAGTTGGACACATGAATCCTATTTAGCCTTTTTAGCCTATTTAACACCATTTTCAGCCTATTTGCCTATTTAACAAGTCTAGTACATAGGTTGAAACATGCATCCTATTTGTCTATATAGCCAATTTAGAGGCGTTTTCAGCCTATTTAGCCTTTTTAACAATTTCAGTACATAGGTTGGAAAATACATCATACTAAGCATATTTAGCATATTAAGCAGCCTTTTCAGCCTATTTAGCCTATTTAGCAAGTTTGGTACATATGCTGAAAAATACGTTCTTATTAGCATATTAAGCAATATGTTCCGCCTATAAAGCCAATATTGCAAGTTAAGTTCATGTATTTAAACATACATCCTTTTTAGCCTCTTAAGCCTATTAAGCAGCCTTTCCTGCTAATTTAGTCTATTTAACAATTATATGAAATAGGTTGAAACAAACCTCATATTTAGGCTATTTAGAAAACCTATTCAGTCTTTTTAGCTTTGAAGAACTCTTATAAAATAGGTGGAGACAAACATCCTATTATTCACTTTAAGCCTATTGAGCAGCCTATTCAGTCTACCTAGCGAGTTAATTAAATAGGTTGAAACATAATTATTAACCCTTATAAGAAGCCTATTCGCCTTAATACGCCTTTTTCGAAAGTTTATTAAATAGGTTGAAACATGTATAAGAGTAAGCCTTTTCAGGCTAAATAGCATCATACTAAATACTTAACCTATTTTGCATTTTTAGCAAAATTTAAATAGGATTAAGTATACAGCCTGTTTAGCAGGCTATTTACAAGCCATTTCCACAACGAGTTTGTATGCACCTTTAAGAGCCCCTTTAAGACAACCAAGAGTTATACACCGGAAGCGACCTTGTTAAAGCTGACCTCCCGTCGGCTGCCTTTCGTACTGATATCATTTCGGCCCGGGGTTTTAATAAGGGTCGGTGTAACATATAGACTATTTAGCGTATTATGCGCTATTTATATTAAGAGTGGACATGCTCATTTAAGGGCCCCTTGCGGACAAACAAGAGTTTTCCCACGGAAGCGAACTAGTGCACGCTGAACTCACGTCGGCTGCCTATCGGGATAAACTAGTTGCGGCCCGAGGTTTTAATTAGGGTCGGCGTCACATACAGCCTATTATGTGTATAATGAGCTATTTACATTGTGAGTGGATATGCATCTATAACGGCAGCTTTCGGACAAACAAGAGTTATACCCCGGATCCGACCTAGTGCACGCTGAACTCCCGACGGCTGAAAGTCGGTCTGATCTAGTTTCGGCTGTTATCCCCCGGAAGCGACCTAGTGCAAGCTTTACTCTCGATGGCTGCCTGTCGGGCTGATCTAGTTTTGGCCCGGGGTTTTAATTAGGGTCGGCGTCACCTACAGCCTATTAAGCGTATAATGCTCTATTTACATGGCGAGTGGGAATGCACATTTTAAGGCCCCTTTCGGACAAACAAGAGTTATCCCCCCCGGAAGCGACCTTGTGCACACTGAACTCCCGTTAGCTGCCTGTCGGGCTGATCTAGTTTCGGCCCTGTGTTTTAATTAGGGTCGAAGTCACCTTAAGCCAAAATAGCGCATTATGAACTATTTACATGGCGGGTGGGTATGGACCTTTAAGGGTCGCATTCGGACAAATAAGAGTTATCACCCGCAAGCGACCTAGTGCAAGCTGAACTCCCGTCGGCTGCATGTCGGGCTGATCTAGTTTCGGCCCTTGATTTTGTATTAGGGTCGGCGTCACCTACAGCCTATTTTGCGTATTATGCATTATTTACATGGCGAGTGGGTATGCACCTTTAAGGGCCCCTTTCGGACAAACAAGAGTTTTCCCCCGGAAGCGACATAGTGCACGTTGAACTCCCGTCGGCTACCTGTCGGACTGATCTAGCTTCGGCCCGGGGTTTTAATTACGGTCGGCGTCACCTACAGCCTATTTAGCGTATTATGCACTATTTACATGGCGAGTGTGTATGCATTTTTAAGGGCCCCTTTCCGAAAAAAAGAGTTATTTCCCGGAAACAACCTATTGCACGCTGAACTCCTGTCGCCTTTCTGTCGGGCTGATCTAGTTTCGGCCCGGGGTTTTAATTAGGGTCGGCGCCATCTCCAGCCTATTAAGCGTATGTATTATGCTCTATTTACATGACGAGCGTGTATGCATCTTTAAGGGCCCCTTTCGTTCAAATAAGATTTATTTACCGGAAGCGACCTAGTGCACGCTGAACACCCGTTGGCTGCCTGTCGGGCTGATCTAGTTTCGGCCCGGGGTTTAAATTAGGCGTCACCTGCGGCCAGTTTAGCGTATGTATTATGCTCTAGTTACTTGGCAAGTGGGTATATACCTATAATGGTTACTTTGGAACAAACAAGAGTTATCCCCCGGAAGCGACCTTGTGCACGCTGAACTCCCGTCGGCTGTCTATGGGGCTGATCTAGTTTCGGCCCGAGGTTTCAGTTAGGGTTTGCGTCACCTTCAGCCTATTTAGTGAATTAGGCGCTATTTACATGGTGAGTGGGTATGCACCTATAATAGCCCCGTTCGGACAAACAAGAGTTATTCCCCGAAAGCGACCTAGTGCTCGCTAAACTCCCGTCGGCTGCCTGTCGGGCTGATCTAGTTTCGGCCCGGGATTTTAATTAATAGCGGCCTCATCAGCAGCCTTTTTGCGTATTTGGTATGCTCTTTTTACATGGCGAGTGGGTATGCACCTTTAAGGGCCCCTTTCGGACAAAAAAGACTTATTCCCCTGAAGCGACCTTATGTGAGTTAAACTTCGGTCGGCTGCCTGTTTAGCTGACCTTGTTTTGGCCCGTGGTCTTAATAGGGTCGGCGTCACAAACTGCATATTTAGCGTATTATACGCTACTTTCATGACGAGTTGTCATGAACCTTTAAGGGCCTTTTTTCGGACAAACATGAGTTATACCCCGGAAGTGACCTAGTGCATGCTGAACTCACGTCGGCTGCCTGTCGGGCTGATCCAGTTTTTAACCTGGGTTTTATAAGGGTCGGCGTCACATACAGGCTTTTTAGCCTATAAGACGTAATTAACATGGCGAGTGGGTATGCACCTTTACGGGCCGCTTTCGGATAAACAAGAGTAATCTCCTGGAGGCGACCTAGTGCCCGCTAAACTCCCGTCGGCTGCCTGTCGGCCTGATCCAGTTTCGGCCCGGGGTTTAAATAAGGGTTGGCGTCGTATAAAACCTACAACGTATACAACGTCGTATTTAGCGCATGAGGCGCTATTTACATGGCGAGTTGGTATGCACCTTTAAGGGCTGCTTTCGGACAAACAAGAGTAATCCCACCGGAAGCTACCTAGTGCACGCTGAACTTACTTCGGCTGCATGTCGGGCTGATCTTTTTTCGGCCCGGGTTTTAATTAAGGTCGGCGTCACAAACAGCCTATTTTGCGGGTTAGGCGCTATGTACATGGCGAGTGTGTATAAGAGCCGCTTTCGGACAAACAAGAGTTATCCCTGGAAAGCGACATAGTGCACGCTGAACTGGCATCGGCTGCCTGTCGGGCTAACCTAGTTTTGACCCGGGGGTTTAAATAGGGTCGGCGACACATACAGCCTATTTAGCGTATACGGAGCTATTGAGATGGCGAGCGAATATGAACCTTTAAGGGCCGCTTTCGGACAAAAAAGAGTTATTCACCGGAAACGACCTATTGCACACTGAACTCTCGACGGCTGCATGTCGGGCCAATGTAGTTGCGGCCGGGGGTTTAATTAGGTCCGGCGTCATCTACAGCCTATTTAGCATATTATTCGCTATTTACATTGCGAGTGGGTTTACAGCTTTAAGGTCAGTGTTCGGACAAACAAGTTATCCCCCGGAAGCGACATAGTGCACGCTGAACTTATGTCGGCTGCCTGTCGGGATGACCTAGTTTCGATCCGAGGTTTTAATTATGGTGTGCGTCACATACAGCCTATTTAGCGTAATAGTCGCTATTTACATTACGAGGTTTAGGGCCGCTTTCGGACTTAAAAGAGTTATCACCCGGAAGCGACATAGTACACGCTGAACTCCCGTCGGCTGCCTGTCGGGTTGATCTGGTTTCGGCCCGGGGTTTGAAGTTGTCTCTTCTTCACATTAGCCTACTTCGCGTAGTATGCTATATTTACATCTCGAATAGGTATGCACTAACAAGATTTTATTTTATCTAAAGGGACTAGCAATCATGACACATCAACTATCTCCGGAATCCACCGTGAGATTTAAGCAAAATCGTCTGCTGATCCAGAGTGCGGGACTAGTTAACATATTAACATTTTGACAATAGTCCGAACGCGTGTCACACATTTGAATGGAATAAAAAAAACAGCGTAAATAAAGAAGACGATAAAAAACTATCGAAAATAAGTAACAGATAAATGTGGTCACGATTATTCTTATTAATCATGACAACACCTTATTCATGTTAGACTTTTAAAAATTAATTGACTTTTATCATTATAATTGGTGCCACTTGTGGTATTTGGTTACCTATGTTAAGGGTAAATTATTGATGTTCGATTGGTTATTGTCGGCTCGGGTACTACTTAAATGTACCCCGTATACTCTTAAATAAACTTAAATGTATCTCTGGTACGATAAGTATACTGAAAGTAATCCGGAAATTTTTACGCGAAATTGGCCGTTGTCGGCGAATTATTTTCAAATTAAGTATGTTTATATTTATGTCAATATTCTGTAAAATTACCGCTATATTATCGCAACTCCTACTTAAACAACCATGATGAGGCAGGATTTGTTCAAAGAGAAATTTGTTTTGTTTTCCGTAGCGCGTTTTACGTCATCGGATTTTAGGCGGGAATAAAACTCGGTTAAAGTCTAAATTGGCTGGGTACGTGTAAGTATATTTTCTGTACCCGGAGTACATAAAGGTTTAAATGTTTTGTTGCGTGATATCTTGTTAATAAGTTTTTGATTTTTTTTTAGTTGAGGCATGCACCGTGTTTGGATTGTGTGCTGTATGTATAATACCTTTAGGGATTGAATCTTGAGTATTGCAAGCAATTAAAAGCAATGAAAAGCAATGGAGATGAAAGATTGGATCGCATACATAGTGCGGATAAATATGACACGTTTGTTCAGGGTTATGAATGCAAAAGATAAAATTCAATGCCGTTTCAATTATTCGTAATTCTAAAGACTTCGTGCAATACTGACAAACGTTTTGGTTTTTATTTGAAGAGGCGATGAATCTCAAAATAGTTTTTCGTTAATTAATGATAAATGCAGATCGTTTGTCAATAAGAACGATTAAAAGCTTTATTTGGTTATGATTCTGAGTACAATTCCATTTGTAGTCTTCTTCATTCAGTGTCAATAGTGAGTGGTTGCTAAAAAGCACATAATAGGTCCAATAGAAATACTTTGGTACATTTGATCATTAAATTTAAATGAAATGAAACACTCGTCGCTTTTTAAACAACTTTAACACAAAATTGCAAAACAATATCTGTTAATACAGTACTCGAGCACATGCCGTTTATGACAGTAATTTGGAGAGAACGCCATATATTTTAGTTATTCTTAGCTCTCGCTTTATACTCTTGCTTTTGTGCTTTGTTACAATGTTTGGAAATATGTTCAATGTTTTTTTTTGCCATAGAAGACATATTAAAACCGGGTTTCTCCCTTACTGAATTAAACTGGTTTAAGTAAAACTAGTCACCCCTAGACCCGAGGGCTTATTAATTTAGCTTAAACTGATAAACTTAAACCGCAATGCACATGGCTTACACATTTAGGTTATAGAATATAAAAAAAATCTACCGAACTATTTAACATTATGCCCCTGATGTCAAAACTTGCCTAACGCTGGAGGTCACTTGTTTTACATAAACATATAAGGATGAAAACCCTTTGTTCTGTCCTGTAAATTACTAATACAAATGAATACAAAAATCTGCAATTTTCATATAAAGTAAGCCAAACATGTCACATAATTATAAAATGTTGGGTATTTTTAACTGAAATTGAAAGGATTGTTAATCTTCGTATATTGAAAGGCTCCGAAGACGGGAGTTAAGCTTGCACTAGGTCGCTTCTGGGGGATATCTCTTGTTTGTCCGAAAAGGGCCCTTAAAGGTGCATACCAACTTGCCATGTAAATAAAGCCTCATTCGCTAAAAAGGCTGTAGATGACGCAGACCCTAATTAAAACACCGGGCCGAAACTACATCAGCCCGACAGAAAGCCAACGGGAGTTCAGCTTGCGCTAGGTCGCTTCTGGGGGATAACTCTTGTTTGTCCAAAAAGGACCCTTTAAGGTGCATACACACTCGCCATGTAAATAAAGCCTAATATATACGCTTGAAAGGATGTAGGTGACGCCGACCCTAATTAAAACACAGGGCCGAAACTAGATCAGCCCGACAGGCAGCCAACGGGAGTTCAGCGTGCACTAGCTCACTTCCGGGGGAAAACTCGTTGTCCGAAAGGGGTCCTTAAAGGTGCATACCCACTCGCCATGTCAATAGAGCCTAATTCGCTAAAAAGGCTGTAGGTGACGGCGACCCTAATTTAAACCTCGGGCCGAAACTAGATCAGCCCGACAGGCAGCCAACTGGAGTTTAGCTTGCACTAGGTCGCCTCCGGGGATTACTCTTTTTTGTACGAAAGGGGCCCTAAAAGGTGCATACACAATCGCCATGTAAACAGAGCATAATACATACGCTAAATAGGCTGTATGTGAAGCCGACCCTAATGAAAACCCCGGGCCGAAACTAAATCAGCCCGACAGGCAGCCGACGGGAGTTCAGCGTGCACTAGGCCGCTACAGGGGATAACTCTTGTTTGTCCGAAAGGGCCCTTAAAGGTGCATACCCACTCGCCATGTACATAGAGCCTAATTCGCGAAATAGGCTGAAGGTTACGCAGACCCTAATTAAAACCCTGGGCCGAAACAAGATGAGCCCGACAGGCAGCCAACGGGAGTTTAGCGTGCACTAGGTCGCTTTCGGGGGATAACTCTTGTTTGTCCGAAATTGGCCCTTAAAGGTGCATACCCACTCTATATGACAATAGAGCATAATACACTAAAAAGGCAGTACGTGACGCCTACCCTAATTAAAACCCCGGGCCGAAACTAGATCAGCCCGACAGGCAGCCGACGGGAGTTCAGCGTGCACAATGTCCTTTCCGGGGGATAAAGTCCTAATTAAAAGTCCCGGCCGAAACTAGTTCACCCCGATGGGCAGTCGACGGCTGGTCAGCGTGCACTAGGTCTCTTCCGGGGGATAACTCTTGTTCGTCCGAAAGGGGCCCTTAAAGGGGCATATCCACTCACAGGCAAAAATGTCGCGTACTACGTTAAATAGGTTGCACCTGGCTCCGATCCTAATTAAAAGTCCCGGCCGAAACTAGGTCAGCCTGACAGGCAGTCGACGGCTGGTCAGCATGCACTAGGTTTCTTCCGGGGGATAACTCTTGTTCGTCCGAAAGGGGCCCTTAAAGGGGCATACCCGCTCACTGGGAAATGACGCATACGAGATGAAGGCTAAATAGGCTGCACGCACGGGGCCGATCCTAATTAAAAGTCCCGCCGAAACTAGTTCAGCCCGATTGGCAGTCGACGGCTGGTCAGCGTGCACTAGGTCTCTTCCGGGGGATAAGACTTGTTCTTCCGAAAGGGCCCTTAAAGGGGCATACCCAATCACTGGGAAATGACGTATACGAGATGAAGGCTAAATAGACTACCGTACATGCACGGGGCCGATCCTAATTTAAAGTCCCGGCCGAAACTAGGTCAGCCCGACAGGCAGTCGACGGCTGGTCAGCGTGCACTATATCACTTCCGGGGGATAACTCTTGTTCGTCAGAAAGGGGCCCTTAAAGGGGCATACCCGCTCACTGGTAAATGACGCAAACGAGATGAAGGCTTAATAGGCTGCATGCACGGGGAAGATCCTAATTATAAGTCACGGCCGAAACTAGTTCAGCCCGATGGGCAGTCGACGGCTGGTCAGCGTGCACAAGGTCTCTTCCGGGGGATAACTCTTGTTCGTCCGAAAGGGGCCCTTAAAGGGGCATACCCAATTACTGGGAAATGACGTAAACGAGATGAAGGCTAAATAGACTACCGTACATGCACGGGGCCGATCCTTATTTAAAGTCCCGGCCGAAACTAGGTCAGCCCGACAGGCAGTCGACGGCTGGTCAGCGTGCACTATGTCACTTTCGGTGGATAATCCTTGTTTGTCCGAAAGGGGCCCTTAAGGTGCATACTCACTGACTGGAAAATGTTTCATCCTATTTAATAAACTTGCTTAGTAGGCTAAAAAGATTAATATGCTACTATATATGCTCAACGAGATGTTTGTTTCAGGTTTCATTTGATATACTTGCTAAAAAGGCTAAATGGCACGTATATTTCTGCCTATTTAATATTTTTATTAAATAGGCAAAGGGGATCAAATGGATCCTTAACAGGCTTACTGACTCAATAGCATGTATATTTCCGCCTACTTACTAATCTTGCTAAACAGGCTGAAAAGGCTATTAAATAGGCTAAATAGGAATGTACTAAACTTGCTATCCGGGTTGAATACATGTAGGCTGAAAAGGCTTTTAAATAGGCTAAATAGAAATGTATAAAACTTGCTAAATGGGCTAAATAGCCTGAAAAGGTTTTTAAATAGGCTTACTAGGATGTTTGTTTCAACATATGTACTAATCTTTTTAAATATGCTAAATAGGCTGAACAGGCTGTTAAAAAGGCTAAAAACTCTAAATAGGATGTATGTTTAAGTCTATGTACTAAATTAAATAGGCTAAGCAGGCTAAATATGATGTCTGTTTCAACCTTTGTTTTTAACTTTCTAAATAGGCTGGAAAGGCTGTTAAATAGGCTAAATAGGCGAAATAGGATGTATGTTTCAACCTATGTACTAAATAGGCTTAATAGGCTAAATAGGCTGAAAATGCTGTTAACTTTGTTGTAAATAGGCTAAATAGGCTAAATAGGTTGAAAATGCAGTTAAAAAGGCTAAATAGGCTATGGACGATGTATGTTTCAAGCTATGTACTAAACTTTCTAAAAAGGCTAAATAGGCTGAAAAGTCTTTAAAAAATGCTAAATAGGCTAAAAGGATGTATGTTTCAACTTATGTACTAAATAGGCTAAATATGCTAAAATGCTGTTGAATTGGCTTAATAGGCTAAATAGGATGTATGTTTCAACCTATTTACTAAATAGGCTATAATAGGCTAAAATAGGCAAAACACGCTGAAGAGGCTGTTAAATTGGCTCAATATGCTAAATAGGATTTATGTTCCAACTCATGTACTTAATAGGCTAAATAGCCTGAAAATGCTGTTAAATAGGCTATATAGGCTAAATATGATGTTTCAACCTTTTTACTAAATAGGCTTAATGGTCTTAAATAGGCTAAAAGGCTGAAGAGGCTGTTAAATCGGCTTTATAGGCTAAACAGGATGTTTGTTTCAACCTATGTTCTAAATATGCTAAAAAGGCTGAAAAGGCTGTTAAATCGGCTAAATAGGCATGTGCTAAATAGGCTGAAAAGACTGTTAAATAGGCTAAATAGGTTTAATACAATGTATCTTTCAACCTTTGTTCTAAACTTTCTAAATAGGCTGTTAAATATGCTAAGTAGGCTAAATAGGATGTTTGTTTCAACTAATGTACTAAATAGGTCAAATAGGCTGAAAATGCTTTTGAATAGGCTAAATAAGATGTATGTTTCAACCTTCTTACTAAATGGGCTAAAAGGGCTGAAGATGCTGTTAAATTGGCTTATTATGCTAAATAGGATGTATGTTTCAAGTTATGCACTAAATAGGCTGAAAATGCTGTTAGATAGGCTAAATAGGATGTATGTTTCAACCTTTTTACTAAATAGGCTTAATAGTCTTAAATAAGCTAAACAGGCTAAAGAGGCTGTTAAATTGGCTAAATAAGCTAAATAGGATGTTTGTTTCAACCTATGTTCTAAATATGCTTAATAGGCTGAAAATGATGTTTAAAAGGCTAAATAGGAATGTGCTAAATAGGCTTAAAAGGCTGTTAAATAGGCAAAATATGCTAAATACTATGTATGTTTTAATCTTTGTACTAAACTTTCTAAATAGGCTGTTTTATATGCTAAATAGGCTAAATAGCATGTATGTTTCAACGTATGTACTAAATATGCTTAATAGAATGACAATGCTTTTAAATAGGCTAAATAGGCTTAATAGGACGTACATTTCAACCTTTTTACTAAATAGGCTGAACAGGCTGAAGAGGCTGTTAAATTGGCTAAAAAGGCTAAATAGGATGTATGTTTCAAGTAATGTACTCAATAAGCTAAATAGGCTAAAAATGCTGTTAAATGGTCTAAATAGGCTAAATATGATGTATGTTTCAACCTATTTACTAAATAGGCTAAAAAGGCTTAAATAGGCTAAAAAGCCTGAAGAGGCTGTCAAATTGGCTACATAGGCAAAATAAGATGTATGTTTCAACCTATTTACTAAATAGGCTAAATAGGCTAAAATAGGCTAAACAGGCTGAAAAGGCTGTTCAATTGGCTAAATAGGCTAAATAGGATGTTGGTTTCAACCTATGTACTCAATAGGCTAAATAGGCTAAAAAGGCTAAATATGCTAAATAGGCTAACTTCACACACGTTGTACTATTATACTCTTTATCATGTCACATTTACAACATTCGTTGAAATGTTAATAAAATATCTAGTTTTCGAGTATTTTGTGCTTAAATATTTAATATGGGTAACCCCACACGCGAACGAAAACATTGTGACGTAACGACATGCAAAGCGCTTAGGCTAGCTTCCATCGTGTTAAACAACACAGAAATCGAGTTACTCGTTATTTATTCAATACACAAAGACGAAATTATGTTGTTTTAATAATAATGTTTAAATAAACAGTACTTTACATGTATTTGGTATTTTATTAATAGAAAAGAGTATATTTTATTAATAGAAAATTGTAAAGGCATGCGCATGCGCGGAGAGCGACTGCTTATGCACGTCATTTCAGTTTGTTCCTACATCAATAATTCGGGTTGCTATGGTAACAAATATAAAAACAAATCTGACAATAGTGGAGTTTTACCGGTAGGGGACAATATTGCTTGGCAATCTCTTGTTAATATTATTAATAATATTATATATAATAATTTCAAGCGCAAAACGGTTTCATATAAAGTGTTTGGTTATAATTCTTTTAGAGCTAAAATTACTTGGCATATCAACGTTCAGTTGTGAATTGTAACATGTATTTGTACTTAATCGAACGAATTGGGAAATATATATTAAACACCTCGCACTTAACCATTTAATAAGATTCAAACAATTTTGTATTGATTCGTATTTTGTTCTGTTCTTTCTTTCAATATTGGCAGTATTAATACAACTTTAACATTCTATTATGTAAGGTGAAGTAAAACACAGGGGACATTTTAGCAGCCGCCGCCGATTATTGTTCTTTTTTAAACACCATTCGGGTCCTAGGGGTTACACTAATTGGAATACGGGACTCAGGGGAAGGGGTGTTACAGCTCTTGAAATGTAAAGACCTCTCCCTGATCATAGGACTAAAACGAGTTTGTTTGTAAAATTAGTACTGATTGTGCATAGTATATGGGCTTAGATCATGAAGTGTCATAAGAGGCTAATTAGCCCTATCAAATCAGTCGAATCGACCTGAAATACCGGTACGTTGTGAAACATTTAGATGACAGATTTTTATGATCATTTCAATTTGGATAAATAACTTATTTAAAAAAAAATGAAAATATCTACATCTTCTTCTCTTACGGCGTGTTTTTTCCTCGCCCCAAAAATGCACGTAAGAAGCCATGCTGATCGAAATATGTGATTTATTCTTTTGTAAGGGACAAGAGTGAGGGCAAAAGCCGCGAATGAGTAACCTCTCCAAGACAGCAGCACAGAGCAATGATCTATAAATAAAAATGTTTATTTATAGATCTTTGAACAGCGCCACTCGTTTTTCGTTTTTTGTAAACCGTAATTTCAAACCAAGAACCGTGAACGGGACAAAGTTTAAATAATGGATTTAAGTTATAAGATGAAGATTGAAAATAAATTCAAAGAAGGACATAAATTCTTTATTCTGTGGTAAAATTAGAACAACGAAAAACGATTTAAAGAGGTTAATTTTGTTTTCTTACTTATTTTTTGTTTCGGTTATTTGAAAATCGGAATATGAACGAATATGCGTTCATGTTCATGTTTCGTTGTGTCGAACTTGAAACGAAAAAGGACAAGACGGTATATATACGGACCTACTCATCAATGATATTTTGCAAACTTATTGACATAACGTTCGCATATCAGGGCATTGACACACATGATAACGGTATACAATTCAGGTTCACTTTGAACAAAACAGTATTTAGCAGGAAAAAAATATTATGGTTTCATGCATTGGGGTTTTGAAGTTTTCTTTGTTTGTTCATATTAAGCGCCAATATTTCTCTAAGGTGTAAACATAGGCCATGTTTATCAAAAACAATGGAATACTATATTTTAGTTTATTTAATGGTAGATACATTAAAACGTAAATATTCAGGTACACATATACCAATTCAACAACTGGACAAATAGTCCCAAATTATTGATACGTCATAAAACTGGAAAACAAAGATGGGCTAGATTTTTAAGGATACAGCAACCAACAGTTTACTTTCATGAATGACAAACACATTTCAATTTGATCAAACTCAATAAAGAAATGAAGTTAAGGTTGTTTGATTGAAGATAAAATAATATAAACCATATCTGTGAATATCTTTTGATTTAATTAAGGACACACATTATTTGTCCAAATGTTACGTAAACAAGTACATTTAAAAAATGTTTTTAAGCGCCAAATTATAATGGATAGTAAAAATTATGTTAAATGTGTAATTTACTAAAATCTAGAGGATAGGGATGTACATGATACGAGAGGTCTGGATTCAAAAGTGTGTCACTCTGTGTATCATGTTGTTGACAATTAGATGTATGTTTTAGACTTCATTATTTTTAATTACCCAAATAAGTTTTCAAATCAGAGAGGCAAATGTATTTAAATATATCAATATTACTATCACAAACAATAAGAAAACCCAAACTTAGGCTTATTTCTGTCTAATAGTTTTAACATTTCGTTGTATTCACATATTAATATCATGTATCGTTCGAGTTTGAAAGACCCACTTTGCTTCAAGAAAACGCCTAAAAACCTTAACACTTAATAAGTAGTTTTTATTAAGCTATAATAAAATCGATTGTCGACGCTTGTCTGCCTATCATCAATTGTAGCCTTATGATTATATTTACCATTCGAGCGATGACCTAATTTGACAGGAAATTCAGAGCATGGCATAGGTCTGTAATAGATTGACTGATAATGTATACATGAGAATGAGAATGTATACATGATTGCAAAAATTTGGCACTCAATGCGCAAAAAGGAAGCAAGCTGTTACGCCGGATATCATTATGTTTTATCCTAAAACGGTAATTAAACATGTGAAAAAATACTATAATCTTTATTAAAGATCGTTATGCTTAGGCAACTTTTTAGAGATTTTGATGCAAAATCAATCGCGAAAAGTTATCAGTTTGGTTGGTATTGCAGTGAAATAATGCCCTATAATTTATACGGAAAACTGAATTAAAAAATGGCGTTATGGATTCGAGAGGCTTTATGTGCGATATCGCGGCCTATGAAGCTGATGTAGTTATCTTTGATTTTACAAAAGTGGTGAAAATATGTTTTTATAGCTATTCATTTCAGTTTTAACCATTTTGGTTGACCATCTTCCAGAGAAACTGGATACATGTCTCAATGTTTCAAGACATGTAACATGAAACTCATTTAATTATATTTATGCTAGAAGAGATAAGCAGAGATCGAGCCAATTCTTCGCGCAGAGGTTGTTTAACATTTCCAACTTTGAAATGGGGTCGCATGCAACTTCAATATAATACCACTTGACGAAGTCATTAAATAGTACATAAATTGGTTTACTTGTTTACCTATTCTTGACCCTTTCATGGTTTATTTTTTTAAGTACGTGTTCTTTTTTCTTTTGCGGCAAAAGCTATAATGATATACGATATCGCGGTACATTTGCGTAAAGCTCTTAAAATGCGGTCGAAAGCAAATTTGTGCTATCGTTTATTCATTTATATGATATTATATTGCAGTTGAACATAATATTTATTTCGTGCCGATTTGTATCGATATTCATTTTATAAAACTACCTAAAAGTGGTTAACAAGTAAAATGCTTTCTGATTGGCATGGACATTATGACCTTAGCTCAAGTGTAAATAAGAAATATAATTACACCTATACTAGAGTTATATCCAAGTATGACATATACAGTAAGTCAAAGATATTTAATAAAATATGAATCAGACATCAGGAAAAGCAAAGACAGCACATTCCCGCTCTTTTCAACTCGCCGACGCAATGATATGATTGTGTTGTTGTTGTTTTTTTCTAACTTTTTCCAACATGATCATTTCGATCTATAAAAAGAAATGATTCATATTTATAATTTGATTATATTTAAGTTGTCGAAATTTATCGTATTTATTCGTTGTACTATTTAATTTAGATGAAAGTAGCTCGTAAAATGCTCTTTTTTGTGGCGATATGTAAGAGGTGGCCTCTTTGCCAATGACAGCGAAGATGAATATAAATATAGGATCTTAACATGATCAACATATTTTCTTTTTATTTTATGCTCTTTTCATTGTTTATTCACATTGTAAAATAGATTAAACTGAAGAAATTCGCTGAAATAATGACGTCATTTCGTCAAAAAAATGACGTCATTTCACATATAACTAGTGTAATAACACACGTGTAATAAACAAAATTGAGCATTACGTTATTTCACTCCTGGATCGTAGGTCATGTTATAAGACTATATATAATTAATAAATAATAAATCGCCATGCATCAAATTTATGAGTTGTTTACTACTGCTTACCTTTTATTACTTTTGTTCTTTATGTAACTGAAATATTCAAAGCAATTGTGTCTTAAAAGTTTAACAATGACTATTTCGCCGCTGAAATCATCGAAATTTCATTATTTCTTAAATCAAATAGGTTACGTAATCAGTTGCTTTCACAATTTTCAGTTAATTATGATCAGGCGTCGGTCGGAATTTAAATACTAAATAGAACATTGAAACTAGATCACTAATTTTCCTGGAAACATAGACTCATGATACCACAAATACTCGAATTACAAAGGCTATTTTTTAATAAAATTCCCGAGCTTCATAGAACTCAGCCGTTCAGCAAAATATTGCCAATGAAAAATAAATACGTATAAGGCCACGAGCTTCAACACTGACAAAATAACGTATCTTGGTTGGCAGCCACAATCAATCAGATAATATACTCGTACTGTGTCCAAATTCCGATGGTGGCAATACCTGCACATCTTCAGAGGTATTGTGTTTGTTGCAATTTAAAATGCTTAAACACAAACTTGCGTCATATATTAAAAAATAAGTCTAATTTTGACTATCAAATTGGCGACGCATCACTGCGGAATTTTGACGAAATAACGTACACAGTATAAAAAAACCAAGCAACCGTGAAAATGTACTCTGATGTATGGGTGTTAGAGATGTTCCAAAAGTGGCTTCAATATTAGGTTTTACATTTTCCACATACATACTTTTATTTTGAACGGGTCATGTGATGTATAGGACACAAAAAAACATTGTCTTGTGTGGTTAGGGCCAGTCAAACTCGCATGCAAAATAGACCAAAACAACGAAGGGATTAAACCAACCACCGCGCTAGCTAAACAACAAGCTGTAACGTTATATGGCATAGCCACCATCAACAAAGAAGAGTTTTCAGATCTTACATTGTAACCATAGTATATATAAACCAGATGAAAAAAGATTAATAAATTTAAAAAGTGTGACACGTGATGTCTTAGGTATTTTAAGCGCTCAGTGTTTTGAATTAAATCAGTGAAAATGGAAGCAGGTTGTAATTCGGAAACATTATACGGTCAATGACGGGGATACATTATTATACTTGATTATTCTGTATTAATTCGAGCATATTTCCGAATAGACATATTCAGTTTTTACAAATGTGGGTGTATGGGCTTTCTGCAAAGAAGTTATGTGTTTGAATCTGTCGATAAGTAATGGCTTAAATACGAGTTTTATAACTTTACAATTAATGCTTGCAAACATTTAGAGCGACTTTTATGATTCACCTGTATACAACCTTTAGTAAATTTAATAAATCCAATTAAGTAAACATTGGGAAAATGTCTTCCTCACAATTGGCCAACGCATAGTCACAAACGATTATGTTATGAAGGGAGATCAGTCAAAAGAAATATCGGATAAATCACACAGCACTTATCAACCGTACCTTCTTGTTATTCGCTGATGATCAACGGCTTTGAGGTCAATCTCCTACGTCGCAACCCGCTTTTCAAACCTCAAATTTAAATAAGCCTGCTTTATGTGTTTTGTTTATTTAAATACATTAAAAAAGAGCAGCTTTTTGATTTGTGTTAGTAAATGCATGCTAGATGTATTTACATGAGTTTTAGAGTGGAGAATTATATTATTCTTAAGTGTTGCTTGCCTTTGTGAACACTGGTGCTGGTCATGAAATTCGCAGACAGTCTCATTAAAAGATTTGGTCGTCATTTGGCGGAAATTTGTAAAGGATGTTTGGACATAGTAATTGAAAATGTATATGACTCCCATGTTTTCCGTTTGCAAACTCGTGATTGGTTTGTAACAAATTTGATTAAACGTGAGTGTTTTTTACCATTAAATAGCTCGTGGTTTTTTAAACTGTGTACGTTACTTCGTCAAAATTCCGCAGTGATGCGTCGCCAATTTGATAGTCAAAATTAGACTGATGTTTTTAATATATGAAGCAAGTTGTTGTTTAAGCATTTTAAATTGCCACAAACACAATACCTCTGAAGATGTGCAGGTATTGCCACCATCGGATTTGGACACAGTACGAGTATATTATCTGATTGATTGTGGCTGCCAACCAAGATACGTTATTTTGTCAGTGTTGAAGCTCGTGGCTTTATACGTATTTATTTTTCATTTGCAATATTTTGCTGAACGGCTGAGTTCTATGAAGCTCGCGAAATTTATTTAAAAAAAGCCCTTGTAATTCGAGTATTCGTGGTATCATGAGTCTATGTTTTAGGAAAATTAGTGATCTAGTTTCAATGTTCTATTTAGTATTTAAATTCCGACCGACGCCTGATCATAATTAACTGAAAATTGTGAAAGCAACTGATTACGTATTAACCTATTTAATTTAAGAAATAATGAAATTTCGATGATTTCAGCGGCGAAATAGTCATTGTTAAACTTGTAAGACACAGTTGCTTTGAATATTTCAGTTACATAAAGAACAAAAGTAATAAAAGGTAAGCAGTAGTAAACAACTCATAAATTTGATGCAAGGCTATTTATTGTTTATTTAATATATAGTCTTATAACATGACCTACGCTCCAGGAGTGAAATAACGTAATGCTCTATTTTGTTTATTACACGGGTGTTATTACACTAGTTATATAACTGTGAAATGACGTCATTTTTTGACGAAATGACGTCATTATTTCAGCGAATTTCTTCAGTTTAATCTCTTTTACAATGTGAATAAAAAATGGAAAGAGCATAAAATAAAAAGAAAATATGTTGGTCATGTTAAGATCCTATATTTATATTCATCTTCGCTGTCATTGGCATAGAGGCCACCTCTTACATATCGCCACAAAAAAATAGCATTTTACGAGCTACTTTCATCTTAATCAAATAGTACAACGCATAAATACGATACATTTCGACAACTTAAATATAATCAAACTATAAATATGAATCATTTCTTACTATAGATCGAAATGATCATGTTAGAAAAAGTTAGAAAAAAAACAACAACAACACAATCATATCATTGCGTCGGCGAGTTGAAAAGAGCGGGAGTGTGCTGTCTTTGCTTTTCCTGAGGTCTGATTCATATTTTATTTTATATCTTTGACTTACCGTATATGTCTTACTTGGATATAACTCTAGTGTAGGTGTAATTATATTTCTTATTTACACTTGAGCTAAGATCATAATGCCCATGCCAAACACAAGGCATTTTACTTGTTAACCAATTTTAGGTAGTTTTATAAAATGAATATCGATACAAATACTATGTAATGACTTCGTCAAGTTGTTTTATATTGAAGTTGCAGGCGACCCCATTTCAAAGTTAGAGATGTTAAACAACTTCTGCTAGAAGAATTGGCTCAATCTCTGCTTATCTCTTCTAGCATAAATATAATTAAATGAGTTTCATGTTACATGTCTTGAAACATTGAGACATTTATCCAGTTTCTCTGGAAGATGGTCAACCAAAAAGGTTAAAACTGAAATGAATAGCTATAAAAACATATTTTCACCACTTTTGTAAAATCAAAGATAACTACATCAGCTTCATAGGCCGCGATATCGCACATAAAGCCTCCCGAATCCATAACGCCATTTTTTAAATTCAGTTTTCCGTATAAATTATAGGGCATTATTTCACTGCCATACCAACCAAACTGATAAATTTTCGCGTTTGATTTTTGAAACAAAAAGCTTCTAGTCTATAATGTCAATTAAAAGCTTGCATGTTAAAACAATTTCAGCAGAGTAAATGTTGCAATTTAAATTTAAAAATAGCATGACTACAAACAATCAAACTATTACAACAACATGAAGATCAAATAAAACAGCACTCTAATGTATACAGAATTGGCAAACAGTAATTAACAAGAGATCCAAGCTAGCCCTGTATCCCTCACCTTGACAAAAACTGGACCTAATGGTTTGATTTTGTTATCAATCGAATAAGCCAAGATCATACGTCAATTAACATTATAACGAAGTTTGACTAGAATTTGTTAACAAATGTTGGCATCAGGGAATTACCATTTAAAGATGGAAATTTTAACAATCCATAGGCAATAATCTGGACCTGATTTGTCTCAGATAATGTGCCTATACAGTATGCAAGTACATAGTCATCATAATTAGTTCCGATTTCTGGAGAAATGTAGATGCTAGGTTATTAAAGAATCAAATGTAAATGACGGACAGCTGACCACCTTAAAAGCTCCGCATGAGCGCCTCATGCTCAGGTGAGCTGAACATAAAGTATGACATGGACATCTGTACACATTATTGACTTACTTTCAACCATAGTAACTACATTATGTTAGAAATGAAACATATTAAACAATTGCACATGTGAAAATCTATCCTTAGAACTGTAATATTAAAAACAACATTTGAAATTAAACCGAAAAGTGCAGTAACCATATAATCAGAAATTCACAACAACAGCTAAATAGCACAATGTATATTCAATCAACAATTCATGTTTTACATTAATAGCAAAAGCATCAGCTTATTGTTTACCAAAATAGCTCAGAAAACATGATTTGAAAGAAATAATTCCAGACTCAGAGTATGGCACTGGTAAAGTCATTGATTGACGTATCAAGTAACATTACTGACTAGCATATATAGCTAACAAATGTGACTGAACAAGTTAAACATCATGTCCATTAAGTATACCTTTACATTTGGACAAAAGCAAACTATTGAAACTGTGCACAGTCTACAGACAAAAGATTTAAATTCAAGCAAGTTTATGGAAAACAAAATCTAGCATGATTTGTAAATTTGTAAGTATCTTTTTGGAATAGATGGATGCTTCCCAAAATAAACGCTTTTCTAAATGTACGCAATTAATCATTTGTATTGCTGGTAGATTTTACATGAAGTATTTTAAATTTCAGCCAGTGACTGGTTCACAAATAGGGCAGGAATACTTCCAAAACAAAAGGCCTTCTATAATTCCTCAATATATCAAGATAAGAAAACAAAATGAGGCAAAATAGTATGCCCATATCATATTGGAATTTCATGAACCAAAATGAGTGAAAAGTTGATGATAGTCTTGAAAGTAATGATGTGTATATTAAAAGTAAGTGGTGACTGTGAAACAGACGGATGAAATTTGCAGCTGTATACTCTTCAGGAAACAGATATGTCATAAGATATAACTTGGTCAATGCTTTAAAATGTTAATAATGTCATTGTCCTCAGATAAAAACGATCTTATTTTCTGCTTGATTTCGGCTCTACAGAGAGGGCATATGTTAACTCTGTCAGCGCAGTGGTGGCACGTTAAAAGATGTCAACAGTCGGCAAAGACAATGTCACGTCTGTGCTCCATAAAAAACCCACATTCTGAAAAATAGGTGAAACAATATTAAAACATATGAATCCAGTAAAATCTAAATTACACAGGTTTATTTTATGATTTGCAGTGACTTCTTGAAAATTATTAGTGGGATATATATCATTAATAGCTTGCAATTCTTTTTTTGCTGAAATTCTGCAAGAAATAAACATGCTATTTGTTTCAGAACAGTGTGATACCTATAGTATTAAGGTTTAGAAAAAATAGTTTTTTTAAAAATAAGTAACATTTGGTGCACCAGCAATTACAAATGTACACCTTAATTGTAATGCAATTTAAAGAATAACATTAATTACAGCAACTCAATTAATAGATTTTCCATCCAATAGGCAATAGGTTTTAATAAAACAAGGGTCTTTTACTGCTATATTATTGGAAAATACATGTATTTATCATCATTGATATATCGAATTTAACAAATTAAGTGTTTTAACTACACATATAACTACACAATATAAGTATATTAGCAATATAAAATATATGAAGTTTCAGACAGTACAGTCAGCATAATGTAATTACTGTTTCTGATTGCTCTTATTATGTGACATCCCTTTAATTATGGAAATGTTTGATCCCATTCATTTCTGAGCCAGGATCTGGAAGGAGGTTAATTTGCTTGATTGTTCACTCTGTTGTGGGTCGAAATTGCTGCAATTAAGCTGTTCATTACATGTAAGCGCTTACTGTGCATCTGTTCGCGCCTTTATTTTTCTTACTACTCCCATTCTTTCTGTTCAATAAGATATTACTTAAATAGAACGACTAGTTCAGCAGATTTGGAGCGCGACATTTTCTTTGCATCTTCATGTTGTTGTGATAGTTTGATTGTTTGTAATCATGCTATTTTTGAATTTACATTATAGACTAGAACCTTTTTGTTTACTGATGGATCACAGTGCTCTACGATTTTCAAGTGCAATATCAAAACTTTTGTCCTTCATAATTCTTATAGATCTCTACAAATGTACACTAAATGAGCATCATGTTACTTCACAAAGTATTTTTAATATTTATGTGGAGTAAACTGTGAGTGTCTTTTTTCAATACTCTTATACTATAAATTATAGGTGACATTCAATAAACAAATACTAAAACATGCCAACTTTTTGCTATTATAATATTATTTCGTTAATTATGCAATGTTTAGATGTTGAGCAGTTACTAAGTGTTTTATGTTGCAAACGTTAAAGAGACCTCTCTTTTAATAAACTTATTCAAAGTTTCAGTTGTGGTTTATTTTGTGTTGGGACACCTTTGAAATTCAAACTATAAGCAGCATAAAATTGATTTAAACTAAGTCATGATTGACATCACCTGTATTGACACTAAACAATATCCAGATTAGATGCAGATCTGCTGATGCACTTGAAGTTTTTTTAATGCAGATTATAATGCTTTTCTTCATCACATAAAGAAACATTTCTTGCCAGACAGGATAGTGCAGTCTACAACGCACCTGAGGTTGCAAGCATACGGTCTAGTGTAATATGCATGGCTCTAGCCTGGCTTGTCACTATGCGGATAAGGCCGAAAATAATTTCCGTGGTCATTCAGCTTCCAATACTGATGCAAATAGAAAAGCTGTCAGCTACTTCCATGAAAATGACCAAACCAAATCACAATGGCGTTAAAAGAATTAGTTAAATGTCATGCTTCAGAACATTCACACTAATGATTTTTTTCAGGGTCATGTACTTGTTACATTGCCAAATACTTAAACAATGACAAACATGACCTAAACACTGACAAGCATGATGTTTTGCAATAATGGTACTGTATAGAAACACTAGTCTACATAAGGAAGGAGGTCTCAAAAGATTTATCATAAGGTATACACAGTACAGTTTAATATTCACATATTTT
The DNA here is from genome assembly GCF_020536995.1 of Dreissena polymorpha. Taxonomy (NCBI): domain Eukaryota; kingdom Metazoa; phylum Mollusca; class Bivalvia; order Myida; family Dreissenidae; genus Dreissena; species Dreissena polymorpha. The sequence continues at coordinate 124,125,689 of NC_068358.1, forward strand.
TGAAAGCATTTGTTCTATATAAAGACAAAAGTTATACATACCACTGTAATACTCTGAATATGTATGACCTGTCCACAATTTGCTGCAATACAATCTATCGTATAAATCGCTTCAGCATTTTGCTCTTGGAACACAACGTTGCTTAGAATGCCAACATCCTCATCATCTTATCCAATATCATCTATCACATCGTTTTCTAGCAGGCGTAAATTGTGAAGTATGTCACATGACATAATAACGTCTACCACAGTTGAAACAGATTCAGTATTAATATTATGAAGTCGCCTAAACCTAGCCTTCAGAAGAGCAAATGATCTCTCAATGACCACTCTGTAGGAAGAATGGTAGTAATTGTACCTCTTTTTCTGAGGCTTCAAATGACCATTGTCCCTGAATGGCGTCAATAGCCATTTTCTTAATGGATATGTCCCATCGCCCAAAATGTGATACTCATAATTGCATTTTCTGAGTCCTGTTTTATTTAGGTCAGAGTTGAGTAACACAAGGGCATCATGTACACTGCCCGGCTAGCCAACAAACACATGACTAAACTGCATATTTTGCAAACATACACACTGGAGCTGAATTGAATAAAACTGTTTTCTATTAATATATCGCTGTGGGTTCTTTTTTGGTGCCTTTATAGCTATATGTGTTCCATCTATAGCCCCTATAATGCCAGGAAATTCCTTTCACCGTGCAAATTCCTGCTGCACATGCGGCATTTCTTGCTGATTTGTCAAAGTTCTTTAATGTCAGTAACACAGACATAAGTTTGCCTCTACATGCTTTTATGGTTGACTCCGAAACTCAAAATCTTTCTGCAATGCGCCTGATAAAGTCATTTCCACCCAAGTGCCATAGGGTAATGCGTAGAGGCTTTTCTATGCATATAGGATCTCGTCTGCCGACTCCTGCAGGTTGTAGTTCAGGAACATCTTTGATACAATCCAGCAATGACTGAAATGTTGATGGTTTCATTCGGAACACAGCTCTGAAGTCGTCCTCTGTGTAGTAAGCAACTACCTGTTCTACATTACCTACATAACTATACTAGAAATATATATATAATTAATTGTTTATAGATACATGTAGTTATGTTGTAAATATGTTGATATCTTTAGTAACATACAGAGTTTTATTACCGAAGTGAAAATACCTGATGACAAAATCGGTTTCATATACCAATATTTTAAATTTTAAATTATGCTGTAGTCCGTACCTATAAAGTAATAGCCCATATATGCGAGTTGCACAAACGTGTATCTTGTTTGCCTTATCATAATGTCTGCTGGTCGATTGCGTTCATTTACTCGGTAAATCTATAGTTGATATTTATCTTAACGATTTATAGTTGATATTGATCTTTACGATTTATACTTACATTATTTGAATAATAGAAGCTGCCAGACAAACTATTTGACACATCCATTTTCATCAGTGCTGATATAGCCGCAACATTGCTAACACAGTCGACCATCTTGAATGGCTTACTTACTGTTCTCTTGTGTTCGTAAAGCCTGTACCACAGAACACTCGGAACACAGTCTAGAACAGTCGTTTCGAATGCACCCTAATTATCGAACTTTGTTTTAGGTCAGAATGAATGACAAGTGGTAAGGACTTACAATGTGCTCAAAGAGGTCCACACATTGAATGCAGTTGAAGTCAACAGCCTCTAAACGTTATGGTTCGATAACATTTATAGATTATTTGTCATTTTCGTAAATATATTAAGTATGTTAGTGATACATTTATAACATATGACATTTTGGTAATGAAGTAGTTTTTGATGGTTTGATATTTCAGGATATTTAACCCTGTGAGAATTTACAAATTAACATCAGATCAAAAAAACATTTTAAGTGCTGCTGTCCGTTGATATTAACGATGGTGAAAATGTTGTTCATTGTGAAAATGATGTTGGTGGTGGTGGTTATGACGGTTATTGCAAATATTACAAGGATAGTGTTGTTTCTCGTGTTATTCTTTTTTAAGATGATGATGATGATGAATATCGAGGGGAAAAAGGATGTCCGTGTAACCGCAATCCTCTTCGATTTTATTTTCGCCCAACCTAAAAAAACTGTACTGCTTTGTTCGACATATTTATTTTATTATTGCAAATAACTTACAATAAGTGGCTCTTATATAATCATAGTCATCAAATCGAAACTATTGGTAATAATTTACTAAGTTATTTCTTTACATACAGAGGATGATATTCTTGCTAAAAACTTTGCTAACTCATAATCTACATTTGCGTTTGATCTTCTTGACTTATTACCTTTACCTTCAGCTCATTATAGAGCATATGGCCTCGGCGGAGTCCTTACATTTGCATTAACAAACGATCAAATGTTTTTCATACACACCATGTACTTACAAATCTTTAATTTACCTTTTTCAAAGAGCAGTATTTTATGTAACGCAATAGTGAACAACTTGAGTGCTTTTGGCGCTTTGATTATGAACTGCAGATATGCTCACGTTTGAGCGTTATGTAGCACAAGGTTGTTCTCATTGCATCATCGGCGGTCGTTTGCCAATAGATCTGTCACGCTTGATATGCCAACAGTGTACCGCATGCGGATTACTATAGCCGGTAATACAACTCCCAACAGTTAGTACAACGATCGATCATTTTCCGCACGCCGCGATGATGATGCAACACATCGCACGTATGATGCAATATTTCGTGTTTACAAAACATAGCCTACAATCGCACACGGTATGAATGGAACATTTGAGTTAGATTGTCTAGATTGCATACCGATAGTCCTAAAATACCTAATCTTTGTATGCTTGGATTATGCGATAGCTAAGGCCTGTTAAAGATGTTACAGCATGTTTACAATATTTTTAACCTACCTTAAAGTATAACGTATATTTAAATATACTTTAAGGTTAGTTGTCATATATATATATATATATATATATATATATATATATATAAGATAAGGACAAACACTGACAACCGGTATCATTTCTCTTGAAGATTTCTGGTAAACATATATTTAATCTTAATTTGCTCTACGAATGGGCATGTTTCGGTAATAATGTACATACTTCATTCCTTGATATCGCTTATACATTCGAGACTTCTGATGGAGGAGACATGGATGGTTATGATTTGAAGTGCAAGCTCACGTGCAAGATGAATCGCTTTCGGGCATTTGCGTTCTATTATACGCCATGATTTTGTCCAGCAGAATAGACATTCAACTAGAAAATGCCGTTTTATTATTTATTTCTGCTTTTTTCAATAAGCAGATATCAGCGGCAGTGTCCGCTACAAATTTGACACGTAGCTTCCCAACAAGTTTTACCTTCTTCTAACATGGCATGTTGTTGCATACAAACATGCGAGTCGCTTTAAAATAAAGTATGTGTAACAAAAAAATGTTTGCGTGTTTTTAGTTCGACGGGCCTCCAACTGCCAATAATCCCTATATTGCATGTGTCCTCGCCTTCTTACATCATCTTTCCCGTACATATTTTTTATATTTATTAAACACAAGTGAATTGTAAACGTCTGTATGCAAGGAAGGGATCTTAGTCCGCAACAACTGCACAAGGTTAGTCATTTCAAATATTTATACTATTTGCCTTTGTATGTATGATTTGTTAATGAATGACTTAATAGTACAAACAAAAGTTGATCGTGTTCAATATGAACATTAGTAATTGTAATTGTCATTGGTGTATTTTTTAAAATATAGCGTATCCGCACTCGTTTTCGTACCGTATCGTATCGAATAGTTAGGTATCAAATGTGTACACATCGATATACTATATTATCACATCTCAAAAGACCATTGAAGGTGGGGATCAGCTTTCATTAATATTTAAATAATACATTATTTTATACATACTGAATAATTTCTATAAATTTAGTCGAATATTAATTTTTATTATTTTTTTTTAATGAAATTCGTTGCCATTAAACGCAGTAATACAATAGCTATTTACTTCAACACTGATCGAGCCGTTGTATTACACAATCCCTCTGTAGCTAATATTGATTGAACATCGATGTTGCATCATCAAGTGACTAAACATTCGAAAATTTTAATATTAACAATGGCAGATGCAGCGGTTTTGCGAATAAATTGGTGTTGAATTTTTAAAAAGAAATATAAACCATGTGTATCCACCGTGAGGTTTCGATATAACAAGAAACATAACATTTAAAAATATATTTGACATTTAGACAATTTTTTTAAGATCAACTGATGATGAACTTTGAAAGCTGAACCATATTTCCACTTGAATTTAAGTGTAAAAGTAAATGACACAACATTACTGAAAGGTTGAGCTCAATTTGAAAGACAGTTTGTAAAAGTGCGACTCAATGCGCATGTGCTAGCCTCTTTGTCCCACACGTGCAAACATAATTGTGCTCTTACTTTTCGCAGTGATCGATTATTTAGTTACAGTCATCATTGTTTAAACAAATATCACTGGCGTTTACTTCAGTTAAATTCACATGACCAGCGTCAGTACAATGAAGAGGTAAGAGCACGAGATAACGCTGGCAAATAAATCATTAATTGTTTCTAATATAAAACGATACATTTTTATTTCTGCAAACGTACACATGTAGCCATATATTGATTTATAATAATTTTAGTCACACAGAAATATAATTATTTGAAATATAATGCAAAAGAACTATGATATTAAAATTGGAACCTTGTGGATTTGTAAATGAATTTAATGTAGCGCTCAGGCTCTTAGTTGCTTATCAAATACTAATGTTGTCGTATACAAATGGTGAAACGTGAGCTGCTTGAATAGGAAATAAACACTTTCATTTTAATAATAGAAAGCGTAAATATACAATAACGCTAGGTAGTTTACTCAACATGTATTACGTAATTGAAGTAAATTTTCGTTATAGAAATACTACTACCACAGCAACAGAAATATTTAAATGCTGTATTTTTTGCGCTCCACAATCCAAGTTTGAGGTTTCAATAAACAATTATTATGATACTAACAATGTTTATAAATACGTAAAATATATGTATGTATTTATGTAAATTTGGTTTGATAACACCTTCATTGAAAAGACCAGTTATGACTTTATAAATTGTATATGAAAAGCTTCACAATCAGATTTATGTCAATAGGCATAATAAGCATATCATGTTTGCTTATTCTATGGCATATTCACGTTATGTTAGTTAATATAAAGAACAATTACAACGGCCCGAATATTATTCCCGGATGTGATAGTTGACAGCTCACAGCAAATAATGTCCGGTTCCTTTACGTAAAATTAGAATAAACAACATTTCATCGAATGTTAGGAAACGCTATTAAACGGGCCAGGCATTTAGGATCCAGAACCTTTCAGAAGTCTTAAAGCAACGTGAACGTCAAAACAGCTTGAAAGCAAGTTGTAATATAAGATATTATCCGAGCACAAGTGCTTTCTTGAAAATACTAGGGTTGTGGCTTTGGATAAAATGAATGCTTTATCTCAACATTTGGTCATTACAGAATGCTTTATTACTGGGAAATCGTAAAAAAGCTTTATTTTCCTGCCATCTTGCGTGTTTAACAAGATCTTTTTACTCAAAATTACATTAAACTTGCTCTGCAGTTATGAGTGTCTTATTAAAATCCCAGCTGGGTACAAAGCTCCTGTTAATCATAACGGCACCATAGCCGTTCTAGAACAATGCGCTGAAATCTCAATGACTCGGTGCTATGTGCTATCTGATGTGAAAGAAACACATACACTCGTGTGCCACAGCAGTTTTGATGTTACCAGCATTCATATTACTTTGAAGTACGAGTATTACCGTTGAACCATGCACTGTTGGAAATATTTCAAATTCTCATTACGCAAACCATACAGTGCACTGTATTTTCATAACATGAACATCAAGTGCTAGATAAATGTTGTTAGTGGTATGGTTTATACATCATCTGTTACTGCGCCTGCATCTATCTTTACGTATCGCTGGTATAAAAACACACGCAACACGCTAAGTTTATTTCTCCTTTAACAAGGCCATGGGGAATGTTGATAAACGTTTAGTGAAACACTTTTTAAGTAGAACAATTATGTATTTATGAAATTATTCTGAATACTATCGGCAGAGTATTCACTTTATTAGCATCGATTCGGAAAAGTCTATTAATGCCTAAGGTTCGTTAACAAAAATAAACATTAATAAAGCTCCAAACGTTTTTATAATAAATATTTCGTCATTTGTTATTCCTTTGATATTATACTTAAAGTTCGTTTTGAGCATATTTATAGCGAAAGTATTGCGAACGACAAAACCCCGATAAACGAAACAATATACCTTAAAGAAGACTTAGATGATGTCGTGATTATTTACAACGTTTTTGGTTTGATAGTAGTACTCCATTTCTCAGTCACATTGCAGCATTGTATTCGGACGTTTTGTTTTTAAAGTGGTCGTGTTCGCCTTGTCGTCTCACGGTTGTTGTTGTATCGCAATACATTTATATTGTTTTTTTACTATTTACACTCATTTTTCTCGTCGTCCACACTTCGTTTATGCTGTGTCTTCTACGGCTCTATTCGACCTTGGCATCAAAACAACGTTAATAAATCCCCAATTTAGTGCCCTAACTGTTAAGCGTTATTAATCGTGTTTACGGTCCAGCGTATTCACTGCGTTTGCCATTAACAAAGAGGAGCGTTATGTTCAATGTCTTAATGGGCAAGCGATGCATTCGTTGGTTTTTTGAGACACATTTGCACAATGCTTTGAAGTAAAACATATACCTCTACAATAAGACTGGCTGACTTGGATGTCTGCTACATAGTTTCATAAAAACAATTGCCAACGCAGGTATAGACTAATGAACGCTTTTTTGCACGGTTGTCTGCCTTATAATTGTTGCTTTGCTATTCATCTGTAAGGTTCTTACAAAGTAACTTTACCATATGTGTCCTTACGCCATTAACACACAGCCATTTAAATGGCACTCTGCTATTACAAATTCAATCTCCAAGTGTGCTATCGTACTTTATCACGTCACCTTAGGTCCCATTTACGATTGCTTTTCAGACTTCACAAAAGTCAAACTTTGTGGTGAAAATCTGAAGAAACTTTATTTTGTCGCACGCGGTTACACGAGCCAGATGGCAAAGAGTAGCTTTGCAAGCTTTGTACAGAGTTTGATTGATTTTTTGTATTTGAAATCGTTATTGGTGATGCGTTTGCGGGGCGTCGGTATGATGCTCTTGAAGCATTTCTAGGGCACTTCTTCTCCGAGGTAAAATCTAACCCAACATATTATTTGCACTGTTGTTCTATTTCTTCTGTGTATCATCACTTCCCTTCAGTAAATTGGCGATCATTGTTCTGGTGCTTCAGGATAAGAATGGTATGATGCATTGGAACGTTATCTAGGTCGTGAACTCGTTAACCTTTAATGCTTGCTGTCTTCACGAACGAACACTTCAAATCATTAGAGTTTCCGGAGAGTCTAAGCGCGTCTGTGAACTAATATTCTATTTTTCAGGGGGGGCAGTAATACGCCTGTTCTACGTCCCCTTTTACGTTCATCTAGTTATATCTGCGTGTATGGTACCTTCATAATTATTCAATGGCGTTCTAGCTGTGAATCGCCGGGTAAACGTTTAGCATGTTTAGCATGTTTATCCAAAACAATTTGTCTATATTAAGTTACAGTGACCCGGACATACTATCATTTACCATTAGCTCATCTCAAATCAAAACACACCATATGCAATGTCAAGCTAGATCTGGGTAATAATGTGTGTAGCTTCAAGATTTAATCTCCATTTTGTTATTGAGTCGATATGTAGATCAGTGTGTAGTTGTATAGTGTCATCAGCGTAAGTTTGTCAAATTAATGGCTAGACGAAGCGCTCCTAAATAATCTATGTCATGATCATTGGCTCCCATTGGTCCGACGCTTATGATTGGTTGTTTGTTTGGGTTTTTGTTAACTCTAGGTTTGTTAATATTCACATGTTTGTGTTCCATAAATAGTTTGTGGTTGGAAATTACAAAATGTTTGTTTTTTGCAATCGTTTGAATGAAACTTTTTGAAATAAATGACTTATACAGCATTTGAAAAATTGTATCATGAACCTTTAAACAGATACACACAAATATGGATATGGTCATTTATATTAAATAATGATACCTCCGGTCTAGAAAGAACATGGCCAACATTTCATTTTTAATCTTAGATGATGCTATTGGTTTAAACTAAAAAAATGAACTATTCGTTTTTGAATGTAGATACACTATAACTCCTGAAAATATTAATACATGACCATTGCGATTTTTTAAAGGTTATTTTTAATGAGCACATTACACTCCCGGACCGATTTTACGGTCCGGAGCGACGAGACAAAAGAATGATAGTAATTCACTCCATAAATAAACACAACGGCTTTGTTTGTGAGGGTGTTTTCTTGAAAGCAACTTTTTCACAGATTTTGCAGATATTGAAGTTTGTCATTAAATGCTTTATATTGATAAATGTAAACATTGGGTTTTAAATGCTCCAGAAAAAATATATTAAAGAATTAAAAAAGTAACCCTCAACTGTGCTCGAACCACTGACCCCTTGAGTAAAAATCTGCCACTTAGACCATTTATCCATGTGTGCTCATACAATCAGTGATGTATTTTATACTTTATATAAGCAATCCTCGTACTGTCACAAAATATGACGACAACAACAGAACTCTCCAAATTATTCAATCGTTTCGCGTTGCAATGTTTTATACTTTTCAGGTTTTTAAATCAAAAGTCAAAAGATGCGTATAATTGATATTTTAGAGCATGTTAAATGTTCAGTACTACTGTTTCCTCACAAATATCATAACTGCAACAAAAATATTCGAATCTGAAACATTTTTTTTTTAATTTTGTCAATTTACCAAAACGTGAAAAGGTCCTCTAAGTAAATAAGCTGACTGCTAGCTAAAGATATATCGCGCTGTTTAATGAAATCTCGACCAGCCGCGTTCAATCGAATATCCGTTTAATGATTTGAGTATGACAATAACGTTGTTGTTTAAGTTCGGTTTCTATACAAGGCAGCATATATGCCGGAGAGACTCGATTTCACTCCTTGTTAAAATAACGCTAAATATTGTTCTTTTTTTCAAACTTGTTTCGCCTTAATCCATTATTATATTTTGCAAATATAACAAAACAATACGATAGTTTTTTTTGTATTATTGTTAGGAAGGTACGAAAAATGGCCTTTAATTGTCATGCGCCACGACATCACGTTAAAGTAACCACGTTATAGAAACCACGTCGTGTTATTGAGATCAATCACAAGTCATGAAGCACACGGTGTTGAGAGAATAAGAGTGAGACAAGACAATGTCTTAATTTTTTATTTCAATTAAAGAAATTGGAAGTTATGCTACGCCAGTTTCTTACCACAGTCATACAGATATGTGTGTTCAACTAATTGGTCAACGTCAGTGTCACGATGTTTTAATGCGTATTCGTGTTCTTTCATTAATTATGCGAGAATTGCACTTCGCTGACAAGGAATGGCTACATTTAAATGTTAAGAGTATTGTATTTAACCAGAGAATGAAATATAAACCTTGCAATCAAACAATAGATTAAGGGCAATGATCTTGAAAACGCGTTTCCGTTAGGATTTAAACACGAGCTCTGACAATTCCGATAAACGATACTAAACACGTTTTGTTCGCACTGGTATGAACAGTAAAAGCTGTGTAATCTAATTTCAGTTACGTCATTTTCAAGTATTTGTGCAACACTCAGAGACGTGAAAGAAAAGTTTAAAAATCTGCTTTTTACATCTCTGTAAGCATTACGTTGATGCGCGGGTTCGGAAAAAATATTGATGGTTCATTGTTTTATCGGTTCAATTTTGCTCTAAACCACTCGAACTATTTTAGTGTTATGACAGATGTTTGCACATTTAAGATCAAATGTGGGTTTTCAATTCTATGCTAGTATAACAAAAATATAAAACATTTTAAAGTTAGCGCTAAAACATTCTAATAGTAAAAAACCTTTGGAAGCATTTTGACTGTGCAAGTTACATGGAATCTATATTCACCGTTAAAGAGTTGTTTACAAATCGGAATTCAGCCTCACCATATTTTAATCTCGTGTTTCTAGCATCTAACGTTGCTCAGCTGAACTTAGCGTCGGCTAACAGTTGACTTTATGAATGCTTTACAAGCGATGCAATAATATCAGTAGTATTTCATGGAAATCACAGGCGGGGTGGTAATAAACCTTACGTTTAAAGCACAAGACAGTTATGGAAGATTGCACTTGCATTTCAATAGCCCTGTGATCTGAGCATATCTGTAGTGACACTGAGACGTTTGTTCCAGAGCGTTTTGATGTCATGAGAAGTCTTATCTCTCTGGAGGAAAAAGTTGATCAATGTACATAAACTACCGAAATATTTAAAATCTCGTAAACGTAAACAATAACAAATGCAATATATATTGCATTTCTGCACACCAGATTGTAAATCACTTATGTAATTCGAGTGCTATATCCTAGAGATTGGCACTAAGTTTATATCTCAACTTCAATTAAATCCACAACTTCGAATTATGACATTATCAGTGAACCAACATTTTGTGAAGAATAAACAATGTTCCTTACATCGATTTTCATAATGAATGAATCCATTGCGTTTGAATTAAAGATAAAGCCGATAGGGATTAGTATGTGAGGAATATACTGTAAACTATGCAAATGGTCATCATCGGATCTCTCATTCACTTAAATACGATAACCTTCTTGATAGAACGTGAGATTTCGGGGTAATGCATATTTAATGAAAAGTCTGATTGGTTTCAGTGTAAAATATACACAAAAAAATCAAACAATCAAAGAAAGCTTTTTCGAAACAGACACTTTGTCATATATACTGTTACTCGTTCGCTGTTGTGATATTTACCTGTATTCGCTCAAATAGTTCATTCGAAGAGTATTTTAACGTGTAGTTTAGTTTTATTGAACATTAGTTTGCTCATCAAAATTCATAAAAACGAAATTTTGCCATGGTATATAAAAAAGTGATAACGGAATACACACCGTAGGTTGCGACGATGATTCTTACTTTCTTAATAAACATGGGGTTTAGTTGCACACTTGCATTTATTGTCAATAAAAGCATAATTGGCCTTACGACTGCCGTATTAACTGTGACCACTGCCACATACGCTGATACTTCTACCGTATTTAATTTATCGCAAATCTTTTTGGCTCACAAGGCAGACGTATACACTGTGACCACTGCCTTATCGGAAGTCACAATTGTAATGTCTACCATATTTACCAACAGGCCTACCTAATTGACTTTTCCGATAGCCATATTCGATGACACAATTTCCATAGTATTGGTCATCAATATAGGCGACTACGGTGTGTGGAATGTGCCTTTATATATAGCATTAACGGTTAGAATGTTTAAGCTTGGATAGAATTTAGAAAAGTGACGTAGAATCAGCGAAGCAGCTCCTTTTAATTATCATACCATAGAAAAATTCTTCACAATGGCGACCTATGTAAAAGAACTAGCCAGTCCGATTGAGTTAGCTAAATTTTCTCAATCGGCATACCTCGCTGATTATCATTGATAAAGGTAAAGACAGCTTGGTTCCCACCCTCTTTCAAATCTATCGAGCGGTAGAATGTAATGTAGTTATATTCAGATTTGATCGAGAATGTAACCCGCCTCCAAGTTTCGCTGAATGGGTACCCCCAAATTTGTTTTCGTGCCCAAAATTGTTCGTACCCAATTTTGTGTTCGTACCCAATTCTTTTCGTATCCAATTTTCTTTTCGTACCCAAAGTGTTGTTCGTACACATATTTTGTTCGTACCCAATTTGTTTTGGTACCCACATTTTTTTCGTATCCAAAATTTTCGTAAACACATTTGTTTTCGTACACAGAATTTTCGTACCCACATATAAATTGTGGTGGTGTAGATAAACTTTAATTGATGCTTTTAAATCCATGCTCTTCAAAAGCATCGTCACACCAGTACTGTTAGTACTTTGATTTAATAAAATGATCAGTATGTTCCCTGATAAAACAATACGAATTAAACTATAAACCTGCATGTTTGGATGGTTTCGGTTCTAAGAAAATGCATGTGGGCGAGTACAAGTAAAGTCATACTAGCATTTATTCCGATCGATAAAAAATTATTCATACATTAAAGATGCTTAAATGTCTTATATATTATTATTATACAATTAACCATTTTTCATTTATAAATGACACACCAAGAAAGTTTCAAGAATTAGCTTAAAGAAAACACTTACACATATTGGGCATTTACTTTTTTAAATAGTATCTTTTGATTAATGACATCACCATAGTGTCGCACTTATTATGAATGTAGCATTTATCTTACTGTTCCTTACGTGTCTAATAGGGTTCTATAGCTAGAATTTATATCTAGTATTAAAAGGGATGTTCTTCCTGTGTTCGTCTTTAGGAAACTAATGTCTAAGAAATCATTAACGACAGACAGGTATGCATAAATAAATATATGTTTATGAACATCGACTTAACTGCATGCCTTTTTTGTTAATAAATACACCAGTAACGAGTGAGTTGAGCTGGAAAACTGTTTTTTTTCTTTTATCTTCAATCTTCAAACTGTATTAAAAAAGCACATGCTTTTTTTATAAAAACACAAGGTATATAGATCAATTGCATACACATCGCAAACAGATGGTTTAACATATTAAATGTTATGCTCATACGGCCCCTAAGACCTCGATCGTTGTACATCTCGTATATAATTTATGATACATTTAGGCATATAAAGTCATTTCTCTTCGCGACGAAAGTTTAAACATTGACCGTATCTGATGTGTGCATAAGATCTTGCCATGTTAACGTGTACACATGGATGGCATCACGTTATGAGGGAAATGCAGCCTACACTCACTGCCAGTAAGTGTAAGGGCTATTCCTCAAGTAGCGTTTGCACTTAAGAGCAGCACGCATTATTGCATAGCATTCCTCTTAAGTAACACAACCCACTATACAAATGAGCCGCGCTCGGTAAAAGTCCGCACAGGCTAATCAGCCACGACACATTTCGCCTAAACATGATTTTAACTAAGAAGATACTTTCTTGAAACGAAAAATACCATAAACAGGAAAGTGCCGTTCCTGATAAGCCTGTGCAAACTACACAGGCTAATCTGGAACGACAACTTAAAGCACATGCATTAAAGCACATGTCCACAGAGCATGGTTAAAATATTTAAACTGTTAACAATAGTTGAACGATGTTCATGTTTACAAGAAGCAGACTTCATCGGGTACGACTGCGAATAAAATTCTAGCGAATGTAATAAATACGTATTAACCAAATTTTGCGAACAGCTGTGCACATTCTGCAATATGTCACATTCTTTCTTGGCATTATGTTATATGATTGAAATCAGTACTAATCAAGTGACTTGTATATTTCTGGTGACATTAGCTGCATTGCATCTGTGCCTAGTTATATTAATGTCTATGTCGGCTGCTTGTTATCATGTTTGTAAAACATGCTACTTTTTCGAACACATTGTAAACCCCTCTAGTAATCGGCAATCCAGTTTATCATACATGTATGCTATTGAAGCACCAGAACCGTTCTGGAAGACTTCACAGGCATCTGAATGCGCCGATGCCCTTTGCGTATCTAATGCTAAAGAAACACTCAAACCCGTATGCTCCCGCAATTTTAATGTAACGAGCAGTCAAATCGTTTTTAAGTAGGTCGTTAGAAAATGAACCATATACTGTTGAACATTTTACTCATTCTAATTTATCCAACCAGTTTGCTGTTTTTGCATGTTATGCACCCCAGGTGCTAGATCACTGTTGTAAGCTAATTGGTTATTCCATCATCTGTTACTGCTCCTGTATCGTAACGTAACTATGGTAAACTCACTTGAAAACCGATCTATGCTGTGTTCATTTCCCATTTTATTTGCCCATTACTATGCCCTCCAATAATTTCTTTTGCTGTTTATCAAATACAGTGCCCACATATGAAGCACTACAAGCGACCATACGACATATTATTCATACAATATAATATAATCTAAAGTTAGGGTGTATTTTTGCTCTGATAGGTGCATATCCTTTGATCAACGAAATAACATGTACTTGGAATATTTCACCAAGCACTTGATATTATGTGAACGGAAAACAATACAAACATTATGACATTATTGCATGCATTATGTATTTCAACCAAGTGCAGACACGTGTGAGGAATTTCGGGCAAGGGTATGGGTAAATTATACAACCATGACCGTTCAAAAGCACTGCAAACATTTAAAATTGTAGTATTAGTAGTAAAACTTTGACATACATACATACATTTTTATGTTGTTTTTTTTTAAATAAAATTTGAATAAAATGACTTAAAAGATTTTTTGGATTGTAAAAACCTTTACTTGGTTATCGTTTCAATTAAGCGCATGCTTCATTCCGTTTTTGTTTTAAGTCAACAAAATGATATTTTTAGGATCTTCCAAAATAGTTATTAAAATAACATTTAAAATTAATACGAAAACAAAACTTGTGTACATGTGCAACAATACTATGTTGGGACGTTTAATTTTAAATGGGCCTTTCACATTTTTAATTCATTGTGAGAAGTAGAACAGCTTTTCAAAGACACCGCATGGGTACTTTTCTTAGAAATTATTAATTAAGTATTCGTCCATACAATTGGCTCTGTGGCCGTTGTCTGTTTAGATAGTGCAGATAATTTGTCATATTTGTCTGAACATCCATTGCGAATTATTGAAAATAGTCACGTTTATAGTTCAGTTGTGCTGTGTTAGATTTATGGGATCTTGTTATCAATTATCAAAGAAAGTTTTTCCATTTGAAAACTGTTGTTGTCTGTATGTATTGTATTGTATTTGTTTCTTGATAAAAATGCATCGACATATTCACATAATCAGACAACGTAAACGGCCCTAGGGCCTGTTCATTTAAAACAAAGGCTTGATTAAATTAGTCTGTTCTCAGATTTCATTTAACCAGTTGTCGGTATAGACATGTGCAGCTAATCAAGGATCTCATTTTATACTTGCCGAATTTTTCATTTACAAAAACGTAGAGAATTATAAACGAATGTTTTTACTAAACATTGCAAAATAAATATATTTAGGGAAAACATATAAGACCTTAACTGCATTGTGTACGCTTTAAACTGAATTTCATCACAATGGATCCATTTTAACCCTTTTTATAGGTTCCGGTACATAACCATGTTATTTACTTTAAAGCAAATCTTGATCAGGCCACAGTGTTATGTCAGTTCAATTCCTTACAAAGTACCAATATTGGGTTTATTGCATTGAAACTACGCATTCAATATTTTGTTTATTGCATGTTCTCGAAACTCAACCAAGTAATATTCTTTTCTTAAATCCTTATATAGTTGGAAATAAACAGAATATAAGCATTTTACAACTTTTCAAAGACGCCGGGCAGTGAACACAATTAGTCGTCGTTTTATACATGCGCATTAATTGGTTGTAATGTATTGGCCATGAATACGTATCACATAGTATATTTTACCTATATTTATTAGTAAACGTATACAAGTGTATCGACCTGATGTTAATTTGTTTTCCTTGTATTGTTACTTAAAAGTAATCTTGTCCATTTATCACAATTTCTGAATTTTCCTGAAGTTATTTTCTAGTCCCACCGTTTCCGCTTATACGGTGACTTTTTTCAACATCATGTGCATCTTACAACAAAACTGGAATCATGAATACTATTACTGCTTGGTTAAATGTGAAGCTAGGCATGTTATCGTCCATTACATCATATCCACCATGTCCCATGAAGGATAATAATGAAGACAACATTCTTGGAAAGATCTTTAATCCTCTAGCCAATCGCTAGAGAGTTAGACATTTTAAAATGTTCGAACATGGCAGTCAATGGGTCGCACGTTTGACGTTACGTACAATAAACGCTAAGCCACAATTAAGTGTGATAACGATTCGCAAATGCTTACAATAAAGTATTGAGATTTCCTAAACCCTAATGTAACAGTCTAGACATAAAATGAAAGATCGCTGATTGTAGGGCATACATGTTCGTGCAAATATAATATTCATTTAATATTTAATAATCTTTTTCTAAAATTACACATCACAGTAAACACAGTATTGGCATCGGTCGTTTGAAGTTATTTTTACAACAATGAATCAATCAGTTTACCATTACCTTACTAATACAAAACAGTCAATACAACATTGACATCGGTCATTTAAATTTCATTTTACATGGGAGTATTTCTCGTCATACCAATATCTGAGTCCCTGTCACTCTCCGGGGAAATATCTTCAGTTGGTCACTGATGCCTCTGGGTTTACTATCCTTCCTTTCAAGTAGAGAAGCAAAACAATATATGAACAACGATTACAATCTGATTTAGTAAATTCTAGCTTAAGTCATGCCTATTTATTCATATAAATTTTAGATTATATCTATACGTTTAGCTCAAACGTTTTTGTACAATTTCTATTCAACCGCATTGTTGGGAAGTATAGAGGGAACATACACACGTGACCTGTTACCGAAAGTATTCTTCTCATCGTCGGACCCCACGTTCATTAAATAAAGCGTTAAATCTTGATTGTCATATATCATGTAGTAAGTTCGGAATATACACCCTGGGCTACAACGATAATTCTTACCTCGATTAACGTTCTTGTTCCACAACTGAATTGATAGTGACGTTAAGTATGAACGACGTTACGTATTCGGTATAGACTAATCAATGCCACATTGCCCGTCACGACTACAATTTGATTTCGACCGGCACAACTACTGTGAGTGGAAAGACGGCCATATTAACTGTATCCCGAAACGTTTTGGTGCAATTTACCGACGAAATGAGCCAAGGTTAATCTCACACCACAAATTCCGCATTGACTTTAACGATTGCTTAAGTGAATATTAAGATTGTGGGTAATCACTGTAGCCGACAACGATGTATGTAACGTCATTTGTAAAATAATGCCAATATTTCTGTATCTTATATCTGAATTGCGTTGATGATCGCTGATGCATAATGACATTAACAAAGATAACTTTAACTTCAATGAAAATATTAAAACGATGTTTTGGTTAGAAAAAATGAATAACTATTTTCAATGTATAAAATGATTTTTTAATAGTTTAATATTATACATGTATCATGGACGAACCATCTTTCGAACCTCTTAAGTTTTGACATGTCAAAAATAAAATTGCAAACAGTGAAACATATTTGTAAGAGTTTTATGGGATAAATAAATTGTTTCTTCATACCTGACAACTTTAATTGTTATGTAAATGCTCATTTGTTAACACATTTGTGCAAGTTTCCAGCACCACCATATCACTTAAAACTGTCATGGCCGCCAAAACAATCGTATCTGCTTTCGAACTCTGCATTTTTTACCATTTCAATTCACAATTATAAGCATATTTTGTTCAGTTTTTATGAAACTATAAAAAACAATTAAAACTTGATTTTTTTATATAAAATATATGTTTTTATCTCCATTTGAGTACTTTTACTCTTCACTTTTATGACATGTGCATTCGAAGACATCATTACGCCTAACAACTTTCTGTTTGCAGCAATAAATCAAGTGTGTCCAATATCCACAGTTTTGGTGGTCGCAATGTTCCCATTTTGTAAACACAAGGGAAACACAGTTTTTTAGTTCCTTGGGTTGAAAAAGTTTACATACACAACGTTTGTCTTCTTCAGGAGCATCATCTTCAGAAGACTGACTAACAGTATCACAGGTGTTAGAATAATTGCCAATGTGTGAAGGTCCAGGAAAAGGTTCTTGGAGGGGGGCATTACTTTGATTGACATTTGTTGCATTTGTTTTTGTTTGTTTTCTTTTGTTGATCAGAGAGACTGGTGTACCTTTGGAACGTGGTGAAGGCTGTGATAAAACTTGAATTTCTTGATATAAGCAATAACTGGTTATTTCCTGACCAGACGCATTATTTCTTAATTTCCTTTTAAGTGTATTGTCATGGTGTGATTTCTTTATTTCAATTATGTTTTCAGCAGTTGTAAAATAATTGTCAATGCATGGCCGAATGTCAGAAACCACTGTATTTTCTTTAGGGACAACATATGGAAGTGATGGCTTAAAAATGTCAGTACTTATCACAGTACTATTAAATGGAAATACGCCAGTCTTTTCAAAGGCAGCCCTCAGGTTATTCACGGATAATGCTGTCACATATGCATTGGATGCTAATTTTGCAATATTGTTTCTTGTTATTCTTGAAGATGGATGTTCTCTGATTTTTGACATGCATAATAATATATTTTCTGCAGAGGTCCATAGCAGGATACGTCAAGGGGTTGAAGCACGTGAGATGTATGTGCTGGAAGGACAAACACAATTATGTTGTTTTTCTTTGCCCATTCCATCACAGTGGCATTGATGTGAGATTTGTGGCTGTCAAATATTATGACAAGTGTCTGATTAGGATCAGATTTTTGAATGTTCTTGATGAAATGAGATTGTAAATATTCCAGAAAAATGCTTGAATTAGACCAGCCTGTCTTTGACATAATCGCATCTAATCCCGAGGAAGCACCTTGCATTAATTTTTCATTCATTCTCACACCCTTGAAAACAAAGTAGAGAGGGATCTGTGTCCCAATTGCGTTACCGCCACCAATGACTGTGGTTGTTGCTGTCCGGGATGAGGTGATTGCGGGAGCTGATGCATTACCACTAACTATGTATGGTGGGGCATGTTCAGTTTGAAACACTTTTTCATCTATGTTATAAATACACTCAGGTTTGTCAATAAGGTTCTCACTTTTCAGTACATTTTCTAAATTTGTAAAAAACAGCTATCAACAGCTTGCTCATTGGTAGCTTCTTCCCTACATTTAGCTAACACTCTTGGTTTTATGACTCTAAGCTCCGGCCAGCCCTTAAACCATTTCACGGAAAATGGTTTGTCCCATGTCTGCTTCTTAAGGAACACTGCATAATCACTTGCTTTTGAGACAACTTCTGTTATGGTAAAACCGTACCCCAAATCAGCCATCAGTTAAATGTGTTCAACTAATTTTGCCTCCTCTTCCAATGTCAATAGTTGACCAGATCCTGTCATCGTGGTTTCTGGATCCACACGGCCTTTTACCCTATCGCGAAGGGTATTATGTGGCACTCCATACTGTCTAGCAACAGTTTTAATAGGCATTCTCGTTTCTTTTACAAGCTTGTAAGCATTTGGGAGTGCTGATAGAGAGTACCACTAATGTTTTTTAACTCTTTTAATTGGAAATTTCTGAAATTTCTTAGACAAATATTAAATGAAAAGTAACAGAAACAGAATCAGGAACATACGTTTTAAGTTGCAACAATTAGTGACATGCAACATTTTACTGCGTTTAAAAATAGCTTTGTCACATGATTTGACCATGGTAACGTGACTTGTTGCGGCAGACGAAAATAGTTTTTTGTCAAGCATAATTGAGATCGAAAGTTAATCAATGTTTTATAGGTTTTTACATGAAAATCATCATAAAGCTAAAAAGCATTAAGAAAAACAATGATGTTTACGTATTTTAGGTTTAATGTACTTATTTTACCTGTTTGTGACGCATTTTCGGTGATTGGCAGCTACGCGCAAGTCGTCTTAAACAATGCGTAGGTATTCACAAAACGAGGACGTTGTACGCGGGCGCGCATTCGCACAAAATGCAAACAAATAAAAGGTTCGATAAGAGGCGAGGTTCGAGAAGAGGTACCTTTACGATACATAGCTGTGTTTTAAAGAAATCAAATGTACACGCGTAATGCATTTGGATCGATCTGATTCAAACAAAAGAGAATGTTTTAAACACAATTAAAAGGCGATTGACCTTTGTTCTTCAATGTTTGCTCATAAAAAGTAGTTAAAATCAATCATGTGTTAAGATTGAATGAATATTAATGACGTGTCATTTAGGCTGAACACGTTTCTTTCTTCTAAATTGATATAGAAAATTAATTCATTTAGTTATTTTAATGTGTACACAATGATAAAATATCACAGACGTGTTTTGAAGAGCGTGATCAGGTATCAAATTAAAGTGACAATGTTGATTCTTGAGATCGTTCATGAATTATAATAATTATACTTAATATTATTGTACTTTCAATAATTAAACAACGCAAAAAGCCGCTAACGTTGGAATCTTAGAATGACGACCGGGAGTATATTATCGGATTTAATTCAGCCGTAAAAACAAATCTTAAGAAATTAAATCGTATATGACTTTTAGCGACTTATCTAGATGCTTGCATTATTCGAAACAAATTTGTTATAAAATGAAGTATATTTTGGAATAAAAATCTCTTCCTGGTGAATGAAACAAACAGATTGGAATTTCATTCGTAAAGGTATCTGTTATCGCATACATATTAGATGAAACCGTAAAGGAAAGATCAATCCCTCACACGACGAGAGCAAACATAGATTAGTCCATAATGCTCTGTCAATGTATTTATGCACTGTGTACGTGTACAAAAGCATGCAAATGACAGCTGACAGCACACAGTTTGACGAGCATTACAAATACCAGTTTGCAAGGGAATGGTTACGGAACGATTGCATTCGTATATAAATCTGAGAAAGCATTTGCAAACGTTGCATTGAACACAAACGGAACAAAACTATAAAGGCAATTTTTGTAAAAGGCAATAACCTTTCCTGTAAAAAGGGTAATTTGATGAAAAAAAATTAATTTACTAACCCTGTTGCTACTTACATATTTTATTTTAGTTTATATATCTGGAAAAGACTCATCACATTAGATTTATAGTAGCTCGCTTTACCCAACTAGTATATTAGCATTGAATTTCTTTAGGGTCAAAGTCATATTCCTTTCATTTGGCAAACACATATTTTAAATGTCAAAAGATTTTAACACATGTGTTTACCAAGCTTAAGAGAAAAGAATTGTAGATATAATACTCGATAGGTGACTTTCTTTATAACAATGTCAGGAACAGCTTAAGTATGACAATAACTGTGTTGCCTAGTGAACAAGACTATCAAACGGAATACTGAGCATGAATGTACTGTGAAAGACACATACATTCCCTGGTGTCAAACCCCAATGCAGACGTGCTATTCGTTGCTTTTACCGCACACCTCCGAAGAAAACTAAATTAAATTAATTTGTTAAAAGAGAGAAAAGTGTATTTATGTATTTAAGTTTATCCGTTAAGTTGTTATTTAAGGACACACTTAACTTTATTATACTGAAGAAAGATCAATGATTAATCAGTATCGGAAAGGCCCTTCAACCACAGGAAGAATGTTTTCTAAGTTAAGTTTCGTGCCTTTAAATTTTGTCATTTCCGCTCTCTGGTGGTTTGCTTCCTGATAGCAGTTGCGTCATCAATTCATACACAACCTTACTATTATGCAGAATATTGCATGTAAAGTGAGGGAAGCAGTAAAATATATGTAATTATCTATGATGACAATAATAACTGTGAGCATCATAAAGACGTCTCCGTTGCGTGTTAGCATCAACGCATTTTAAGACATTCAAATGAAGAAAAGACGTATGGGCTAGAACAAGTACTTCAGAGTTTACAAACACAAAGGCTTATAAGGCGCTGTCATTAACATATTGTTCTCAACAAAGAATAATGTATTCATAGCTTTTAGAATCCATGCTTGACTTAAAATTTCAGGTATTTCAACAATATTCCATTTTGAGGAATATGCTTTACTTATAAGAGTTATTATCAGCATCGCTTGATAAATTTGGGCAAAGATTCGATTCAAATAAAATCATGAAGTGCTGTTGAAAAATTGTTTATCAATCAGCAGGACATAACCACCACATAATTGAACGTTAAAAAAATGCACTATGCTGATTTGTATTTTGTAACATTTTGTGTGCGTCAAAATGGGACACAAAACCGAAACACCTGTCCTTTTTAAGTGATAGTGATTAGTGATAAGGCTTAATCAACATCTTTACGTGGCATGACAGCACAAGTGCATTAAATATACGGGCATAATGTTACCAAGACCAAACATCGACCTAACATATTGTCATAGTAGCTATCGCAAGAACCGATTGAGTGAAGCTTTACTGTAGGCACCAACGATGAATGCAATGTTCTTTTTTTAAACTAGTATATAACGCTCTTTTTATCTTAAAGAATTGTGTTGCAAAATAATTGCAATTTGATAGATATATGTAAATCTCTTAGAACACTTGTGGTGTTGAATCAATATCTATATCTCGCTTCAGCACTTCAGACGGTTATCACAGATTTCAAATGGGCTTTTAAACTTAAGTTGAAGGCTTTTATCTTTTTTTACTTAAAAAAGAAAGATCATGTCATCATTTCAAGTAATGTTTTAAAGATGTTTGAATACAATCATAAAACTAATTATTTGGATAGCATATATCTTTACTTGTTATCGTTTTCATAAAACGAATGCTTCGTCTGTGGGCTCGCGTTCGATGACGTTCGTTATTGTTCAAGGTAATACTTTGATAAGTAGATTAACCTTGGGTGCCGTATTTGGGTCAGCGAATTTTAACAGAATTCCTATGTGGAAACGTTCTAGTTTGTTTATGTTATTTTCGTATTTAAACGTAATAATTGCACTGCATCATGAAACAACACAAAATGTGATTACGCCTAGTTGCGAATGACTTGGTCAGTTTAATAACTGTAGGTTTAATTTCAGCTCACTGATGTTAAATTTGTTCTAGTTTTTAAGTTTAGTTGTAAGTTACTGTTGATTTGAAACTCAATATTTAGTGTTCTACCTATTTGGTCGCATTCATTTATAGATAATTAACACACAAACCTTGTGAAGGAATGTCCAATCCCGCCACGACGAAAAGGTATACAAAGATTATCCATGTTAATGGCATGGTGTACGTGAAACTATGTGCAACCGCATTGTGATGGCATATTGCAGCATTAACTGAACTCAGTTGGTACGAGATGTTTTTTTTTCGATAGCATTTGTTCTGATATCAAAAAAGTGGTCGATTTTATTTTATGAAAAGCCATATACCCTCAAAATCAACAAATATTTCGTACAATATTTCGAAAAATAAAGTTTTAACATTAAAACATTACATAATCAATATTTTTAAAGCAATAGTCAAATTTGAAACGCTTGATGTTGTCAGGTAACGTAGGTTTAACAAGATACAAAATGCTCTCATATGCGGGACAATATTTTCGACGCATATTTATGTACCAAGATAGTGTTCGTGTGTCGTATGAACATATATCGCTGCGAGACATTATACTATTTTAGTCGCGTTTGACAATAAGAAAGATCTAATGTGTTCGTTATTTATTAAAATAAATATTTGCCTAGGATTCTCAAAATCACTAGCATTTTTTTCCTTATTTTGCTAAGGACCTAAGGTGAGCGTACAACTGACCAACGCATGAAATAAATAAAAAATAACCTATTTTATTTTTTCGGCGTAGCTGTATTACGTCACTTTTGACCTTAGGTGACCTTTAATCATCATTCATAAAAATGCCCGCGGCTAGACACAGATGAATACACTTCATTTAGTCCATTGGCTGATTTGAGAAAACCACTAGAACATTCGAAACATGACCGCGTCTTTCTAACACTGTTTTACTGCGTGTTCAGCATGAAACAATTTTATCTCTTATAAAAAGGCATGATAGATAGAATAGTTTTACACTCAACTGTTCACATCAATACAGTTTGTGCGTACACCTTCTTCTTACAAGCAACACAATATTTCATTTCTTGTTAAAGCTAATTACTTTGAGCTCAGATGCTAACTTGGAATTGTACTACACAGTTAAGAAAGTTCACGCTCATTTCATAGATCTATATATATATATATCTATATCCTTAAATCGTCCGTGCGAGGTTAAAAGATATGTGGATTGAGTTTAAATTTCACTGCAATGTTATATTACACGACGGAATGTTTATGTTATATTCTAGAACGATACACAGTCGGTTGTATTTGTGTAGATCTTTTTTGATCGGTGTAGCTTGTTTACATTTTTTTTTTCAAATTACACTCGCAAGGACTTTCTTTATCATTCGTTACACCCATTAAAAGCCTGTGACACATTTGACGTTGGATTTGGCCGTTGCCAAAGGGCACAGTACTACACGGAATGGATTACATATGACCGATCCCTGTCGATGAGTTGGTTGAAACATTGGCAAACAGCAGACAATATCTCCTTCATTTAGATTATTGTTCGATCTACGTGAAGGACTGCATCAAAACGTGCGGACTTGTCACTTGTTTCAGTTGCTCATTCGATACCTCAACTTGGCGGTATAAATTCCGTATTTCGTCAAACTCATCTCTTTAATTAACGACAAACGTTCAGTTAAATCATTCACTTCATATATGGATCCATAGGCTGAACGGTAACTATGTAACTGTTTTATTCTTATAATATATAAATCCACTTTAAGTATAACTTTCCAGGGTTTTGTATACTACACTTTCACCAAAGCAAAGACAGTAATATTGACTGTAAACTTGGCTTTAAACGTTTAAAAATGCATGCAGGTTTTGAAATATTTAAAATCGGTATTATATGCGTGATCTGTTCACTATATGCTCACATGTAAGTGGTGTGTTGTATCCACAATATGAAAATTCGATTTCCTTGTTACAAATTTATAATCTATTTATATACCAAATCACAATTGTTTTCTCGTACAAGTAGACTACAGCTGTTCGTAGACTGATGAACAAATGCGTTTTTAAAGAAAATATATCTTATTTTTAACCTTTTTGTATTCTGGAGTTACTGTAATTATTTTTCACGTATCGGTGCTGAAAAATAATATGCAATTTAACGAGATAATGAAAAATCATATAACTAAATACGTGCTGATGAAGGCAGCGTTAGCGTGTTGAGGCGTTTAGCATATACCTATAACCTAAGTCCATGCAAAATAAAAAAAATATGTTAAAACGAAAAAGGGCATTGGGATAAATATTGTATTCAAATTTTCATCCTAAATTAATTTATAATAGCCAATATACCGTTTAACCAAACTTAGAACTCAACTCTGCCATTAGATTTTCCAATGTCCATAAAAAACTCATCTGACCATAAATTCATTTGATACAAATTCTGTAAATGAAATAATCGACAGTAGAGCGCGTCATTGTTTACCATAATTAACCATAATAATAGTAATTCACGAACAAAATCTACTATACATATGTATGTTAAATAATATAATATTCTTAACAGTAATTATGTAAAATGTATTCATGACACTAAATTAGTATATATAATATATTGCCGAATCGCATTTTAACAACACGGTCAACAATTCAGAAGAAATGAATACGTATCGAAACGTACTTGAATTTTATGTACAGCAATTACGGTTGTTAATTATAAAACTTAACTTCTAGTTCATTCATACATTAAAACACAACATTGGTTTTAAATCTTTAAGCAGACTTTCTTGCTATGATGTTATTGTGTGACTAAAATGCACATGTCTATTACACATGGTTACAACTGAGCATTGTGAATTTAATGGTGATCGAATTGAAACATATTATGTGTTACTATGATTTTAATTGAATTGCGATGCAATGAAGTTAATATTAATTTTCATATACATGTTTTGTGATTAGGTCGTGGCCAAATGTGACATAGGGTTGCAAAAATAAAAGTGTTTTACTCTCAGATTTATGAAGTACAATGTTAAAGTGCAGTTTTTTACACTGATACTTTTACACTGCGTTTTTTTGTTACGATTGTGATACATGCGTTTAAAACTGACACTAATACCATTACCGCTGTCACATGGGGCTGTCGCGACTATCGCATTGACTGTCATTAATACCACATTAACTTTTAATTTCGCCTTCACTGCTATTGATTGGCTTCACTGCATGCGATAACGACGTCTGGGTTGTCATTTTTCGAATTACAGAAGTGATTTTTTAAAACAGCATAGAGTTGATGACAGTGGCCGCAATTTAATTGCAATTTCTTATCTGTGTAAGTTATAAATTTTTAGCTTTGAATAAATATCGTTATCAGTTTTCTCACTCCGGTCCGAAATGATTATTAAAGCTTCTGATATTACAAGCATATACAATGATTGGACTCTAAAGTTCAATCATTTCGTCATCTGAAGTTTTACCGTAGAGTTATTTAAATGAACTTATTGAAAACGACTGTTTGGATTTAACATACCTCTTCTCCGTGATTGTATTTGTAAGGCACGTGCTCTAAGTAAATATTTGTTTTTGACAACGGGAATGATCTATTGAGGTCCGTCATAAAATTTATTGAGTTAACACATACATTATTATGAGAAATTATTTTTGACACACGTTGTTGAAGGCTGTTGAATCATCTTCATTTAAACTAACCCTTAAAAAGACCGTCAACCACAAACGACGAAAAAAGAAAAGATCTAAAATACCGTATATTTTACACGTATTAGTTTATATTGATTAAAATATCACGACTAATATATTACTATACTTGAAAACAGGTCATATTTTCAGTATGTTTGATAATAAAATTTTGCGATATGAAATCGAAAAGACATCGCGAAAATAAGTGACATAACGATAAACACACAATAAATAACGCAAGTAGATTGATCATTTTATATATAAAATATATACAATTCACTACGCATGCTGCACAATTTGCATTCCTGGGTATACCACGACGATTATCTATCTTCTTGCGTTATTTATAGTTAACTGATAGTAACCTGATACCTGTACCAAGTAAAATTGTATTACCCAATATACTGAAAATATAAAAACTTAACAACTTTTTGGAGTAACGTAATATACCAGTCGTGATATTTTAATCAATATAAACTTAAAACGTATGTTGATAACAAAAAGCGAAAAACAAAAGCAAACTATATCATAAACTAGAAGATTTATTCGCTCGAGTAAATCAAAAGGTTCATCCTTCAAATGGACTATTTATTTTGATTATCGGAGTTTAAATATCAGTTATTCTATTATGTCATTTTCGGGTCAGGTTTTTATTAGAAAAATGGTATTAAGAAACGTTTAGGTTTTTATAGGTGCTAGGTAATTACCTTTTTTTTTAAATCCTAGGGTTAATGTAAATTATGAGACAATACAAACTGTAATTAGGCAAATGTTTTTACCATTATTTTTTTTGGTAAAGCCCAGTCACCCGATTAAGTTCCAAGACTTTAAGTTTTGCATAATCATGTTATATAAGCTCAAAACAAACCACAATTTTCTATCGTTCTTTACATGTTCCGCATTGAGAGTGAGTATTGGATCATGATTTAGCCGCCATGTCATGCAACCTTAAGGACCGATCCTTCAGTGACGATTTCGGCAACCGTCATCACCGTAACCAGTAGATAGAGAATAATAATGACCTGAGATGTGATAATAAGCAACAATTTTAAAATTAAGATATGAAATGATTTATTTCATTAAAGTAACATTTATACTCAAAATTAACTAATATTTCGTGCAATACTTCAAAAACAAAATATAATCAACACATAAACAATCACTGTTCTTTATTGCATTAGCAAAATTGTCAACGCTAGATGTGGTTTGGTAACATAGATTTATGTTACAAAACCACACCTATCGTTCAAATTTTGGCTATTGCTACATGTAACATTGCTTTTTGATGTTTTTACTTTTTTTTGAATTTCTTTACGAAATATTCGTTGATTTTTCGGGTTTATGAGCTTTTCATTAAATATAACACAAAGACATATTTAGTTTTGTGAAAATGTATAATAAACGAAATAAGTATTCAATAAATAAAAAATATTTGCGTGAATAAACTTGGAAGAAAAGTAAAACATGACCATTGAAACTTGTTCTGACTGTGAGTAAAACTCGTGCAGTTTTCTTATATAAGATAATACCTTCTTTGAGCACTAAATTACCTGCGGTATGAGCATTTGATCTTAAAGTCATCTTATTCAGCAGGTCCTATATATGCATGGCCGTAAATCACGCGCGCCACCTCTTTTTTGAGATGCATTGATAAATGAGCCAATGCTACTGCCGAGGTGGAGCTCAGGCGCGGATTTTTTTTAATTTAACGGACATGGTGATTAGATTTTATATGTTTTTTCAACATATTTCGCATTATTTAAAAAACAGCTCCTAATGGAGTGCGATTCGGCGATTTTAAATTCATTTTAATATAAACAGAAACATACACAGCCCATTTGGAAACGTGAGGACCTTTATAAGTTGTGGCATGGTAGAATTCGTAAAAGCAAATCGATGTCTTTTGCCTGTGTGACGAGCAGATTCCAAGCCAATTAAATCGCTCATTACATAATACGATTGCTTTGAACCTGTACAAGTGAATGCGTGCACAAAACATCGGCTACTAGCCGATCTAATAGATAAATCGAGAATATTATGTGAGTTTTGGATAAAGATCAAATGTATCATGCGAGGCTTAGAACCGATGTAACGCGAGGCTTGATCCCAAACTCACATAATATTCTATTTATCCTATTATTTCTGCCCTATTTGTCATTAATAATTATCAAATATCTCATTCTTTGACGATTTCGTTTTTCCGTAGGTGACAAGAACAGATTCTCCATTTTTTTGGAAAAAAACAAATCTGATATAAAAAAGCGATAGTATAAAGCTCAAGTTTATATGATCGTTGTAATACTATCGAGTTTAATCTGGTAAAAGGATAAATAGAGAATATTATGTGAGTCTTCGATAAAGATCAAGTTTATCATGCGGGGCTTAGAACCGATGTAGCGCGAGGCTTGCCGACCGCTAACATGGTTCCTACCGAGCATGATTCACTTGATCGTTATCCCAAACTCACATAATATTCTATTTATCCTATTATGTCTTACCTTTTCAATTAATTAGTATCAAATATCGCATTTCTCACAATTTTGTTTTTCCGTAGTTGACAAAAACAGAATCTCCAATTTTTGGAAAAACCCAAATCTGATCTAAAAATAGCGATAGTTTAAAGCTCAAGTTTATACGATCGCTGTTATACTATCGATTTTCATCTGGTAATAGGATAAATTTGCGTTTTTCAAAAAGTGATTGAGCTAACGCCAAAGGGGTTGCGCTCAGATAAGGAGATATTAATGCACCACATTTATAACTATTTTAAAGTGAGATATTTAATGTTATGGCTTAAGACTTACATTATTTTTTGTAAGTTCTCTACTTAAGCACATTTGAGTCGCGTGCGTTTTTAATTAAAAAAAGTAGTTTTCTAATTATGTCTTGATGGATTTAAACGTTCGTCTTTATAAGATAAGAACTGTTAACATGTATTATACAAACAAGTTAACGAAAAAAGACCGAGCTATCTTCATTTTTGTGGAGTTGATAGTGGGAAAAACAACATAAATGAACCTAATTAAGATTCGTCGACCTTGGCCTTTTAGTAAATTAAGCATTTGGATCAAGGGACACATATCATCGTTTCAAGAAGAAGTCTTATCTTAAATTTATTTCGTGAATTATCATACTGTATACAAGTATTACTGTTGATGAATTATTTTTATAATGTTGAACAATAAGTTATTGGTTTTATTGACTATTACAAAACATTGGTATATATCGTACACTATGCTTTATTCATGTTTGTGACTTCTTAATTGAATTTATCACTTACATATATTTCAAAAACTTCATCTTATTTATTCAAGAATGTGTTTATGTTCTGTAAAGATTTGGGCCTTCGCATGGATATGTACGTTGAACAAATAATTAAATATAACAAATAACATTATCTATCAAATGTACGGAATGAGATAATGTCATTGCGATACGACTGTTAATTGATTCATCCTGCATTGGCGACACCTCCTATCATTAACGCGATCTCCTAAGCATTGGCTCCATCTCTTTTGAAAAAATGCAAAACTATCAACTACGTCGGCAAAAAGCCAATATTTTTGTGCATTTAGCATTTATTGTTTGTTGTACGCAATCTTTTGATGCCGTTATCGATTTAATTGGGTGGATATTTTCTCGTCACACACGAAAAACTCATCGACATTAAAACTTCTTAAAACTCCAACCTGCGACAACTTATAAAGTTTCTCACGTTTTTAAATGGTTTGAGAATATATATTTTTGTACATTTCTTGATGGACTAATCTTTGCTGCCTAGCACTATATTGCTATTTTAAAAATAATGCGAAATATGTTTAAAAAAACATAAAAAACCTAATCACCCTGTAAAATTATCCATGAATTTTCAAAACATCCGGGTCTGAGCGCCACCTCGGAAGTTGCATTGGCTTATTTATTAATGCATCTCAAAAGGAGGTGGCGCGCGTGATTAACGGCCGTGATATGAAACAATATCAAACAATGTATCAGCTTGCCTGCATACATATATTTAAAAAGTATTGCTTTAACATAAGATGTGCACTTTATTATCTAATTGTATGGCTAGAACACTTTCGCATATATCATGATTATCATCGATTAGTCTTTGTGGGGTTAAATAATATGTCGGCCAAGGTGTACTGTCCCTACACGGTAAAATTACGAAACCTTAAGGTTTGTTTAGTTATTTTCTATATATGGGTTGAAGTTGTTTAGCTCATTTGCATCAGCTGTAAGTAATTGTTTCGCATTACAATCGCAAGGAGTTTTTAAGTACGCCGTCGTTGTTCTTCATACTTCTCACGTCATTATTTGGCATTACATTTGA
The DNA here is from genome assembly GCF_020536995.1 of Dreissena polymorpha. Classification (NCBI taxonomy): domain Eukaryota; kingdom Metazoa; phylum Mollusca; class Bivalvia; order Myida; family Dreissenidae; genus Dreissena; species Dreissena polymorpha. Next base: position 124,156,468 of record NC_068358.1, read on the forward strand.
ACACGCACAAGACTAAGTACGTGCAGTATTGCTTTCATTTTAAGATTATAGTTCTGGCTACGTGATATACTGCATACAAATGTCCAGACATATGAGACATGTTGCAGTTGCGTATTCGAAATTACAACTGGGCTGTTAAAATTGCATGTTGCTCAATATTTTTTCTCAACATTGTTTAATATAATAAATGTAGAATACTTTTTAGTTGTATTTTGGATTTATAGGTTTAACGGTAAATATAAAACGTTTTCTATTCCTATAATATAGACATTTTTTTAAATCAGTTTATGCACACGTATAAAGTATTAAAATAATTAAGATTATAACACGTGCCTTTTTATTATGATAAATTTTGCGACTGGTTTATTTGATGACGACATCTCAACACACGGGTAATACAATCATGTTTCCACCCTATGCAAATTTTGCATATCGTAAGATCAATTTAATAAAGCGGTAAATTTAGTTCTCCTTCGTGTTTTACTTGTATCTTTAACGTATCCGTTCCATGTTCTATTTGTTGAAGTACTCCGCCCCTCATAAGCTCGCCTTTGTTTGCACTCGGATGCCGTATCATAACCCAACACGCACATTCCCGTCTGCAAGGGGTTCGTTGTCTAGATAAACGGCAGACACCGCTGGTTGTTACCGTTGTGCTGTTGAAAGTTTGTCCCACACGTCGTTCTTATATAGATTACTTGGAAAGATGATTACTAGACAAATAATCAAAGTAAATCGTAATTCATTTTCTCCATTCCACCACCTTCCATATTCAGGATTGTATTGTTATAATTCATGACCTACGTATCTGTGTCAATTTTATTCATATGAGGGCAATAAGTTTACGGTTTATTGCTTTTGATTTGAGTTTTCTTTTCAAAACCTTAGAGAATATGGTTAAATCAACTGTAATATGTGGGGGGTTTTCTTTGATGCAAATTTATGATTATTTCCGTTCTATTGGTTCGCTAGAAGAGAACCTTTACTTAAAAATATCACAACAAAAAGGTTTGCAGAAGTGTGCTTATCAGATAAGAAAAAAACGTTTTTTCCCAAATCAAGTTTTATATTTCGTTCCTTTAATTATAAAAGTTTAGTTACCTCGTATTTGTTTGTGTTGTAGTCGATGTATAGACATGCATAGACATATTCCACGCCCATCATTAGTGAGTATTTGTTAGTTCTCGGGTGCCATATCCCTGCACGCACGTGCTCGTCATAAATGGCGGCCAGGCGTTACAGTTGCAGTTCTCAAACTTAACTTTTGGCAGATGATTGGTTCTTAAATATTCAAGACTAACAAACAGTACATATTCCCCCTTCACCCATTTTATATTATTGTTATTGTAGAATATTTCGACATCGGTCCCTATTGTTAATATTTTTAAAGGATTGCAAAAGAATTAAGGTTAACGTTTTTTATGCCTGAATTTTTCCATCAAATTCTGACGCACTATAACATTATACACTGTCATTGCTTTCGATTACTCATTACTCAGGATGGCCATTTAATATTTAAAACAAATATGTAACTGATTGAATATTTGACTTAATCTTTTCTCCAATTCTTTTCAAAGTACATTTTATGTGTTTCTTATCTTTATCGTTCTATATTCAGAACAGATCATAAAGAAACAGTTATTTCCTAAATTCTACAATTTGCGCATTCATTCATCATAGATCGTTACCTTACCTTCGATTGGAATGATCTAAAAAATATATAAGTATTTAATCGTCTATATAAAACGAGTATCATTTTCTTGTGGTATGCTGTGTTGTGTTGCTTGAATCGTCGTGTATTGTAGAAGAGTAAATTAGTCTCTTGCCTTAAATAAAAGACAAGCGGACAGTCACATCAATAGATCAACTGATAATTTATCGGACGTTTGTTACACACATCCATCCATCAGCATGAATGATATAAACTTTAATCAGAGTTTGTCTAGGAGTCAGCAATTACATGTTATTCCACATTGTACTATTTTGTCGGTGCTAATATATGAAACACAGCGTTAAATACATTTCCCAGGATCTCTACTTTGAAAGAAGAATAACATGAATTTTTAATAAACTTCACACTACTGGAAGTCTCGGAAAAAGTTGTGTATGAAATATTAACGTTGTCGAATAACATCTACATGTTAAATATTTCCGGTTTTATAATGATACAAATCAAATGCTAAAATGAACCGAGTAGGAGAATGTATCGGGTAAGTGAATTGTTCAATTATTCAATAGTATTAAAAAATCAATTATTAACAGCTGCACACCAGCAATTGATCGGATTAGGACAAAACAATTCGTTGCAAAAACGTTGAAAAATACATTCTCAGGTTTTGAAAATGTTACAATTAATTTTGATACTTTGCAAGCAATGGAGAGGCCAATTGGGATGTAGCTCGCAGTATGAATGCTGTACTATCCCGCATATTATACTTGTTGGTCCCAAGAATGCCATGTCTAGCTGCATGCTCTGATGCCACCTGCTGCATGAACAGTGTTCGACATAGTATGTGTCTACTTTACACTGTCAAACGTTGATGCTCTCGATATTATCAAGCCCAATGCGTCACGTCAATCTAAGGAACACGCGATAAAGAAGTGTTAGCCTGGTTGTTGTTGTTATGCACGCTAGACTTTCACGTCTATTGAAGTAACAGATTGCAAGACAGATGGCTCGCTGCATGGGATAATGTTCATAGGTTGTTCAAAGCTCGTGCATTTTACTAGCAAGGAAAATCCAAGGAATGAATATTGATAAAGTGTAGAAACAAAATAGTTGAAAACATGTTGGATATCAAATACACATATTCAAAGTTTGTCTAGTGTGTTTAAGTCTAAATTATTCTCGGATAATTTACGGACTTTGATAAATGACATATGCATTTCAGATTGTGTGTAAATAAGTTTAATTTTTGACACATATAATGTTGGTGATAAACCAGTTAAGTACTAACATATATTTTAACATATCAAATGAATAGTAGGCTATCAAATCACTGAGTTGACACTCGCTGGCCGCTTATGATAATACAGATATGTAAATTATGTAAGAGTGCAGTACGCCATGTTTACAGCTCGGTAGCTTAAACAGTATCAGTTTAAAGTCAACCGTTGTATGTATCATTTTATATCTCCCTTGGCGAAAACAAAGTAAGCGGTTTATATGTGTGTATTATTTATTTTCTGAAATTGTGTTCCTTTATGAAGTGTTTATTATTTGTTACTTTGGGGCATTCGTTTGATACCCCGTTTGATACTAATCGTTTATGAAGAAAACATACATTATTTGCGTATTTTAACAACGTCTTCTTAAAATGGTATATCAGTTTGAATGTATTTGGACCTGTGAAATAATACTTGTATGCATGAATTCAAGAATAGCAATTAATACATTTTCATTCCGCACACTAAACGTGTTTAAACGTCGCAGCTCACTGTTTTACAAACAATAACAGTGGTAAACGTTCAAACTGTCTCCCATGTTTAATAAACAGTAAACGAGTTGCATGTAAAAGTGACATTTACGAGCCCGCTATGTTTGAACATTCTCTACATGTTTCTTTATGTTTTTAATCTTGTGAAGTTAAGATAGTGGTAATCAATTTAAGAACGACACGCGCGTATTTGATAAATGCTTAATCACACCTCGATGTAAGTTGGTATGTTTTTATATAAAATCGGAACGCACACTTTGATAACTTCTTTGTTATGTTTTTTTTTGGCAAGTTCGACGGAAAATCCACAGAATTGTGAGTTTCTCTACAACCGTACGGAGTATTACATTTCTGTAACTTCACTTTTTGATTTAAATACACAACTTGATTTTTCAGATAGTTTACGCTGTGATGAAGCTAAACTTTATTTGTAATCACATGGATAAGGGCAACGCGACAACTAATTTGAACACGATATAATACAAATAAACTCGATCTTGAACGAATTAAGTATGTCATAAGATTGTTGCTTCTTAAACTGGACGGGCTATACCAAGTGTTTTCAGACAAAAGTGAGACAAAGGAGGCAGTTTGTTTATAAAAGCATGTAAAACCGATTTCCTTTTATTTTAGCCGCAAGACGAAGAAATGCTTCTGGTAAAAGCATGTCGCCAATTTAGCGACATACGATGATAGACAAAACGAGCTGGTGTTTGAAGCTTCGAAAATCGCGGAGCACGTCTAGGTCCAGTGAGGTCAACTTGAGAAGTGGACAGTACGTATACAGTGAGATGATTGTATCCGACTCCATGGGGGAGAGTCTCGGAGAAGACGCGGATACTGGCAGTGTTGCTAAGTCACGACTCGCATTAGTTGAGGCCTGTCGAGATCACAATCACGACGGGAAGTTTTGCGCAAGGGACTTCTGTGATGTAAGTGTTAATGATGTAAATGATAATTGGCGAAATAATGAGGACCTTTGTGACGACCTTTGTGAAAAAAGTCAAGCGAGTGTAAATATTGAAAACCTGCACGACGATTCAAATGATATTAATCAAAGTTCGGAACAAAAGGACGCGTACAGTAGTGTATGTGAACGAACGAATTGCTGTACTTTTCAAATATCCACAGCAGCTGGCTTTGGACAGGATATCCTCAAACCAAGGTATTGTGTTATTTCATTTACATAAAATCGCATATATATATTTATAATTGTTGAAGTGTGCGAAGTGAAGAATTACATGGCAGCATTTTGTTTGTTAACATTACAAAAATAATTACATATTTCCACAGCGAAATATGTTTTTTTTTCTTTTTTTTTAAACAAGATAACCCCAACAATATAGCTGATTTAAACTTCTAACAATGTTTAAAAAATTATGTGAATACACAATACATCACAAAAGGAAGACACACTCCAATTGAGATTTTAGAATGAACTTCAATTTTATCTATTTTTTGAAAAAGACCAAACACAAAATAATTTAGGTTGTTGTGATTTTTTCCAGTTTGTCAGCATTTAAGTTCAGACATGTTGTTTGTTGGATGTTTAAAACTTGTTAAAATAAAAGCCCTCTAAAAGTAGTTAAATGCTTGAGTATTTCAGTAGCATTATCATACTTAATTTGTTTTTTTTTTCAATAGACATGTGACGACAATATGTTTGCTATATTCCAAATCACATTTCGTTTCATGACATTTCAGTGGAAGATTGATTTACTATCTTAGATTAGTTGTACGCGTGCTACTTAATGTGCAGTTATCATAACATGTGTGCTGCGGTATTGTGATCAAATGAATGCAAGAACACGGTGTATCGGTTGGCAAAGCTATGGTCAAATAATTATATGTAATCGGTGCATTTTTGGCTATAATTTTTATGGACCGGAATCACAGTCCTAAGTAGGTCGACCTCATCGGCTCAAAAACAGAAGCATGCTAAAAATAAAAACTTTTCCTTTACAATACCAATGCGGTAATCCTAGTTTGAATATTTATTTGATATGTTGTTTTTATGCCGCGACACTTTCCTTATATTTTATTTTTCAATGGTAACCTGAAAGTTTAAAAATGGACCAGCGTATTGTTTGAAGAGACGTTCCCCTAGTGGTGTCCCTTGTGTTCCATATTTTTTGTACAAATGCGACTACAAGATAAAACGGCACTCATTATGAAACAGTCACTTGTCAGCGAAGCTTTCGCCCTAATTGTAATTGGTATCATTCCAACACGATGATAAATTTAAACCTGCTGCTGTTCAAGTTTCTCATAAAGTAGGTCGCTTAATTATGCATTGAAATTAAAAAACAACAACATAAGTTTATTCTGAGAAACGACGCGGTTGCCATCGTTCTTATTTAGCTTCGTAAGTAAATCTAACATGTTAGTCAAACAAAACAAAAATAACCACAGAAAATCGGGTATAGTTCCGCTTATTCCTCCTTTTTTACTGGAACGTGTGTTGTGCTTTTTCAACTGCAATTCACGTATTACCTCATTAAGCTATTAAAATACGAAGGACTAAATTTCATACACATGTATGTTTCATATATCAGTTATGACATTACAAAAATGTGCATTCATTATTTATACAATCTATTGAACAATAAATAATCAAAACAAACAAACTATTGAAAAAGAAATTTTTTTAAGTAACAATATATTTTCAAACCAAGGGCGGTCGCTTTTTTAAATTATAATGCTTTCTTGTACGACTTTTTTTACTTTTTCCATTTTTGGAATTAATATAATATTTTGATCTTAATATAGTATATAGTTCAAATTATGTCAATATATACTACCCTATATCTAGAACCAAAATTAGATGTTTACAAGCATCGCAAAGAGAAACGATGTTTGTTTTTATGTAATTAACGAGTGTTTACCAACCTAGTACACAAACTATGTGTGGGGTTTGGCTTTATCATACGTTCTACGACCATTCTTCCCAACTACAAGTACAGGATTATCTAGACATTAGTACGCACTCTGGTGCAGAATCAAACATACTTTTATTGGAGCTTTCTTAGAAGCTTATGAGCATTCCGTAATAGAAACTGTATTTTACTTTAAAGTTTCGTTTGTGTATTCATTGTTCAAGTTTGTACGCCAAGACCAATTAGATATTATGTGGGTTATAAACTTAAACATAGGTGCGGACTAGTTAATAATTTCTTCTAAAATTATTCTTCATAGTCTTTATAATATCTCGTCAGATGACATTTAACAAATAGTCTACTGTATCAGTATGTCAAATAGAGAATTTATTTGCGTGCAACCGCTTGCGTTAGGACAAAGATTACTCTTAATCATCGCATCGCTCTTTCTTTTGCGTTCGCCATTTAATTAAAATAAGGTGATCTGTTGTGCTCGGAAGGTAATGAAAAAGTAAAAGTTATTTCATTGCAACAAGGTATTCTTAGTATTTGCAAAACCATTTAGACGGATGAGACATTCTAGGTGTAAACTACAGGTGCATTTTATGAAAAACGTATTGAGGAAATCCTCGTCAGGGGACCGACTTTTCTGGTAAAAACTAGTTCAGAATCTTGACATTTCAAAGATGTTTATATAAATGAATATTCAGATTGCCTGCTAAATTGGTAGTGATTCATTCAAATAATTAGTACCGCCTTAACGTATATATTACCTGTGTTTTAAAGTTCGGACTCTTAATGTGTATATCCAAATGTATGTCTACGTACATATGTAATATTTGTCTTACAAGGAAGCATGTCGTCGCGCATTTCTGCGACCAATCATATTCAAAATTTGCTAGCGTTTAGCTTTTTATGAATGACAAATGCTATTCCCGAATTTTTCATTCAATTATAATTATGTTGCATGGAACTTTATGAAGAGTTATTATTATGGATTTAAACGCAACAAGAGAAACACGCAGGTATGTTGAAGTCGCTCCAGATTGGTAATAATTCTATACGGACGTTCCATAGGATTACAACTGAAACCCAACTGATGTTTCGTGCTTTAAAGAACTGTTTTCTAGATAATTCCTACTGCAAGAGTCATGGCCAATCATAGTCTAAGATGATTTCACAAATGCCCCTCTTGAATATTAAAACTACTTCGAACATTGCGTTAATTCCCGTAAACAAGATTTGTATGTAAATGGTCTTTATTGTTCTTACACTAAAACGGTCGTGAAATGAAGGATTCGCTTTAAGGAGAAGACGTGCAGGCGCAATAGTAGGACTATATGTCAAAGGTTAATGTTATACTTTAAGATCATGACAGGGAATTTTTCAAAAAGTGTATTTTTCGGACAGATATTTTACAAAGAATGAATGTGCTGTTTGGAATTTAGAGTTTTCGAAAACGGTAAACATTTTATAAACCTAATGCCTAAATACTGAAATGAATCTTAAAACATCCTTCGAAAAAAATTATTTATGCGTATACAGAAACATACTTTTGTTTTTCAAGGGCTCATTTTGAACCCCCTTATGAAATTCAATGCTATTTTCAGTCAGTAGGATTCCGCTTTCACCTGCCTGTCATTATTTATGCCCAGCTGGTGTATATCCACATTTTATGTGTTGTTTAAACGGTGTGGGGGACATCTGTTACACATTTCATTTGATATTTACACAATTTCTGCTTCAACGTGACAGATGAAATTCAACTGATGCATTCAACGCAGTCAAAATTAAAACTTTTATTACGATACAGTCGGTCAGAAAATATGAAGCTGGTTTAAGACATCATTTCTTTTTTTCTTTTGTTTACTATATGGACCACGCGCATTAATACGTCAAACCATCTAACCTAAATATTTACATGTTAAGCATGGTATTTTGCTAAAAAAACATCTGAAGAAGACCACACAGGAAAAATAAACACACGGTCGTAAATTTCATGTAAAGAAACGCTTTCGCAGTTTTTGACTGTACTCATGTTGTTTTATTTAATGTCGTTTTAATATCGTAGTTCGTATTTTATCATGTATTGTTTGCAAAAAATGGTTATGATTATATTTATTGTGTCTTAATGGGTACAAAAATGCTCCAGTTGTTCCGGTTGAAATAATGAAAACAAGTATACATCCGCTGAAAGGTCTTTTTGAAGAAAACATTGGCATGCAGACACGCTCGTATTATAACACAAATGTTTAATCATTAAAATAGAAAAAAATATTAATCATAGTCCAAAACAGTAAAACTGACATATGTTTAACCAGCAACATAATTAGAGAAATGTAATGCAGTTGTTTTTGTTACTATGTATTCAAACACGGCAAATATCTAGAATTCATTCAACAATATAGTCTTTTCAAGTGATAAACAGTCATGAGAGCAAACATTTAAATCAGACGTCGACAAAACTATAAAAAAATGCGAAATAAATTACAGTTAATATATTTGGGGTTTCAATTGTGTTCTTAAATACGTGATAACGTAAAATCGCATAAGACAACTTATATTGTAATTCGAATGTCAGCCACACAAAGTTATTAATATAGATATCACCCAAGAACCTCTTTTATTAATAAGCAAGCGTTCAATCGTCTTTAGATAAGAAATATTTAAGGATCTCTCTGACCATTTCAGCTTCTCTTGAAATACTTGAAATATACTCGCAGAATACTACACGTAACGCCGATACAGCGAATGACTGAATGCAAACAATAAAGAGCACTTATGTTTAACCCAAAAAACTCGATCCATTTATCAATTTCTATACATCTGTGCAATTTCAGGAAATGAATAGTGATTCCGATAACAAATTTCATTGAACACGTGAAATACTGCCCTAATATTCGTATGCGCAAAATAACAACATCTACACTACATTAACCTTTTGCTCTATTGGACAAAGTCGGTATTTGAAGAATGTGTGCATACACACAAAACAAACATTAAAAAACATTTAAACTGCTAATCGTTCTCTGTTATCTTTTAAAAAAATGAATCTCGAGAAGCCTCGTTCTCGTCAACTTAAGTATGTAGTGTTCTTCTGATATGCCATTTGTGTTGGATTTCACACTACAGCACCGCCAAAGAAATGGTTGGATAAGACCAAATTTTTTTTCGCAAACATTTATATGCACATGGAAACATGTATACAATTTTTATGAAAACTTGGTGAATTTTTTATATAACAAAGTATTTCGACATTTTGTAAACATATCATATTCCGTTGGCGTTAATATATAATTCGTCATTTTGGAACACATGTTTGTTTATTCCATTCAATAATGATTGGACTTACAACTTACGTTCTACAGTGTTTACCCTTTTTTGCAATATAAGGCAAACAAAATGACACATGTGTTAAAAGTCATTTATATTCGGCGATGTATTTTTGCAAAGAACAAATAGGCAGAATCAAGTATAGTTCGTGCGCTTTTCAGAATTGTACGGAGTTCAGGTTTCAAACTGAATCATGGGCCAAATCGGATCACATAACCAATCAGAATACTGTATAAGCATGTCGGCATAGAAAGTGACTTGTGTTACATGACTGGTGGAAGTTAAAAGATACTGAAGTTTAATTTAAATATAATTGAGTTAAAATAAGAAGAATCGGAAGCTAATGAAATATAGTTATCATTGATTTTGTTTATCTCGAGTAACGATATTATTCAATATACACAGAAGGCATCCGAACATGCATTAAATTATAATATTATATATCTTTATAACATACAAATATGCAGGAGCATAACTGTTGTTTTTAATTGACATAGGGTAACTTTCTCATGTACATGTATTCAATTTTAACATGTCAGAATAATCAGTAGGTGGTCTTGTTGCAAAATTAAACTGCAGCTTCTTGCCATTCAGCATGGCAACCAATGGTAAACGGAGTCGTTTGTTTAATCTAGATTTGCAGAATGAATCGTAATAATCGTAACTACTGTTATATTTCAGGGTAGTAATTTCTGCATTCCATTGTAGGTTAAAATAGTGTGAGCATATAACTATAAAGAACAAGCTGTATATACGTTTCTGATACGAATGCTATCTTGTTGAACAACAGTAACGTTCCAACATAGTTTGATGGATGCAATATTTTTATACAGTATATCGTTTGTTTCGTGTTACCAAATAAAACTCCCCCTATAATTTTGTTCACCATCATTAATATACATCCACTGTTGTAACTTAATTACCGTTTTAAATTTCATGTCGGATAGTTGTTTACATGTCATATTCAAACTGTGTTAAGAGATCAGTTATCTTTTTGAAACACAAGGCTTCCTACGTCCGTTAGAAGCAGGCTTGACATGCAACTTAAGTACTAATGTATTCATAACGTTTGCAAGTTTATCAAATTGATGACGCATTTGTTAAGATACCTATATTTTCTTCGATGTCGTTCCGCGCAGGACCAGTCCTATATTCGAGAGCTTGTGTGTGTTGTGTGTGTGTAATAATTAAAGAAAAAAATAATTTGAAACAAAAGCTTAACATATGGTAAAATAATTACACTACACACATAGGCGGCTATTTTTTCTTACTTTTATTGTTTTTAAAAAAGCGCACAATCTGTCGGAGTCGGAAGCTTATGCGAAACTGTCATCGTTGATTCAATAGGTCTAGACAGTAACAGAGAAAATATATTTCATTCAAACGAAGTTTTCTCGGTATTGCAACAATCGTTTAGAAAGATAAACGTTTTCATCTCTTTCTCTACAGCTGCGTCATATTATGACGAGCTTATTGAGGAAAATCTTGACAGGTGACAATCATTTCTTTCAAAACTGTTCCAATGCTCGACAATGTGCTGATGATACTTACTATTCATTTTGCTGGCAAAACTTGTGCTGAGTCATATGACGCTCATTCAAGTTGGCTAAATGTCTTTTGCAACTTAATTTAATAGTCGGTGCTCTCTGCTGATATTTGCTGCAATTGAATAATACGTTCCGCCCTTTAACATGGACACTTAATCATGGTTAAAATTTTAGCGTGAATATAAATATAACACATTTCACATGTACAAGCTTTCATTGATTGTTGAAATACTCTGATGTAATGTTAACATTGTAACCATATTGTTAGGTCGCAAGACGCACATTATCATATCTCATGTCAAAAGCCAAAGACACTGTTGAATGAAGTGTTAAACTAAACACGATTTTGATTTATCATACATGAGTATTCGTATATTTACAATTTGTATTCAAAATATGGACTTTCATGTCAGATATTTTACCTACAGCAGTTTTCTAATAATAGATCTGCCTGACTGAAATGTAAAATAAATTTGGAAAGCAATTTGAAATATCAGATGAGACAGTGCGACATTAATTGCAATTAAATTAAAACAAATGAAAATGTGGTTTTAAATGTTAATAATTGTTACGGAAGTGTTATGACAAGAACCGAACCCACCTGAAAATTTTGACCGTATTATACGAATTCAGAAACAATTGCTTACGTATTCTTGACATGTCACCGGCGAATTTAAATATGACAGGAGAATGCATAAGAAATAGCACCACACACGTAATGAATATACCAATAATTAAATAGTTTACGTTTCCGTACAATATTCAATGTATTAAATTACTCGATTTGAGTGAAATTAAGCAAGCAATGGCGTTTTATTGGAAACATGCAAACATTGTCTTGTCTTTGTGATATGTCATTCATGCTTAATATAAATAGTGAGGCTTTTTGTAAATTTATTTTTACATACATTTTATTACGAAATATTTGAAAAAAAAACTGATGCGATTAAATTGCGCGTTATCCAAGTAATCCCAATGACGTCAATGACATATATGTAAAGCTAAGTAATTTAATTAACTTATGTTGACTGTCTGTGTTGCCTTCCACGGATTGTTCTACCTTATTGTACTGAAAGTTTATACGACGTAAAATAAAAAATGCTGATACGACGTAAAAAGTAAATATGCTGATACCACGTTAATCGTACTTTTTAATAAATGTATGTGTCAAAGTCCTCAATAAGGCATCAACGTAAAAACGGCTGTTTGCTGTTCCTCGTTTCGACCTTTGATGAATATTGATGTATGATCAACTGCTTTAAAAATATGACGATTTAATGCTGTCAAACTGTTACCAAAATAGTCCAAAAGTTGGGTCTGTCTTAAATGTTAACTACAGTTTTGAGACAACCGGTGTGTCGGATGTAATAAATTAAATAAAACAATGCTACAATTATTGCAATTAACGACACACTGGTTTCGGACGAATACTTGATACGGAAGCGCTGTATAACAAGACGCAAACGTCATTTAAAATTTCTTATTCAACGTATACATGTGATTTTGAATTCGTATATGCCATATATTTAATCTAGTTATTATATACCCACTGATCACCGGTGTATTTGTCGTAGAGAGATATAGAATAACAGACCGCAATTGCGTATCTCACAATGTTGAATGCGTTCTCATATTAAATGGTTTGAAAAAAATGTCGGTTTTAACATTGACATTATAATGACGTCATGACCCAATTAACAATGTAATTCAATATATATTGTTATTCTTATTCTCGCGTTGCATACATTTTGTATTGCGTTTGTGACTCGTTATGTTGCTTTTCATATTTGGACGGAAAGTATATTATAAATGGATTATTTTGAGGTTGTAATGTTAAGATGGCTTGTATCGCACTTGTGATCCTTTGTATGCATTTGCATCGGAGACGCAATCAACTCTTGCGATACAAACTTTTGAAACGTAGATACAGATATGCAGGTGTAAGCAACGCCAAAACTGCCTTTTTAGAGAAACTGATATGCTGGGTTACCTGACGTTATGTTGGGTCATCTCTACATCTGTTGGGTTAAGTTAAAATTATGTTGGGTTAAGTTGACATTATGATTGATAAAGATGACATTATGTTGAGGTAAGTTAACATTATGGTGGCTACAAGTAACATTATGTTCGGTTATGTGGACGTAATTTTGGGTTAAGTTCAAATTGGGTTGGGTTCAGGTAACACTGGGTTGGGTTAAGTTGACATTATGTTGGGTTAAGTATACAATTTATTGGGTTCAGTTAACATTGTGTTGGGTTCAGGTAAAATTGTGTTGGGTTAATATGACATTTGGTTGGGGCAACTTAACTTTTTGTTGGTCAATTTAACAATTTCTTGAGTTAAGTTGGCACTATGGAATGTTAAGTTGACATTTTGTTGGGTTACATTGAATTATGTTGCGTTATGTTTACATTATGTGGTTTGAGATATGATTGTGACTTTATTCCTATTATATTTAGACATATTCAAGAAAAAAATACCATAAAATTGGGGTATGCTTAGGTTTTTAAAAGGTCTAAATCAAAAGTTAGTTTTCTTATCGCACTGAATGTTACATTTTTTCACATCTCTTGAAAGCAGCCCAATAAAAAGGTCAACGTGTCTTAAATATAAAACATAGTTTTTAAAGGCGAATTTAACATAGTTTTTAAAGGCGACTTTAATGTCGGAAGAAGGTAATGAGATTTAACAATGCAGCATTTACTGAATGAATTCAGTTGTGGTTTCAGATTGTGAATGACTGTCACGGAAGTGTTATACAAGTGCAGCCATGCGGATTTCATTGTCCAAAAACACTGACACTGTTGAAGATGTTTTACCGCACCAAGACAATGAAGTAGTCCTTTATCTCTTGTAGTGCTATACCCAATCAACAAGCACGTTTCTTAATCTGATAAGGACACCAACAACTTTAGTAATTTACATATCCCAGAATGTCTTATTCGATTGGTAGCATTGACGTTCTTACTTCGACAAATCATTAAATGAACTGATGTTTACTTTATTTTTGCTAGAAAAGTGAAATAGTGCATGCCATTATTATTTCCATAACCATTAAAACGTGTTTCTGCCAATTGCCAATTTCAAAAGCAATTTATTGCCATTCGTTTTGACAGTAAATGACTTTCTGATGTTTAATTAATCTCAGATGCGCAGTGTGAGAGCTAATCGACACACGTTGCGCAAACAAAGTAAACACAAAAACAATAAACATCCCCAATTTACGTTTATGTAGCGAGTGCTATCTTTATAAAAAAAAGTACATTATCGTTGAGCACAGTCTCCGAACTTTTGTTTCAAAGTATATAAGTACATGTTTCCCTACGAATAACGATACGGCTGATAAGAAAATGACTTTTTAACAAAACAATTAATTTGTTTTACATAGATACGGACCAAGCGGTAAAACATGGTTACGGTTGGATAATAGTATACCAATGTTTTTTCGGTAGATGTTGAAATTTCTTAGTTTCATGTTGCGTTCATTTTAATCGATCATTGTCTTATTATATGATGATGCTCATTTCGTATCCACTATTTCAGCCGGTTGTATAAACTCCAGTTAAAGCTCTTTACGCTTACCAATTGCGAAATTTCCATTTAGTGTCCACTAACTTGACCTCTGTTTAGGTTTCAATTTATTATGCACTACGGTATCCTTTTGTGTGGTGTCAATTTAGAGTCTACTACGTTGACAAGTTTTTAGATGCCCATGTAGTGTTCACTACGCTGGCATGTTGCGGGGTGTCCATTTAGTATTTACTACGTTGAAACCTTTTAGGAAATCCATTTAGTGTCCACTACGTTGAAACTGTTTGGCTTTTCCATGTATTGTCCACAACGTGGACCTCTTGGATGATGTCAATATAATGTCCTCTCAATTTACCGCAGTTAGGATGCCCACTTAGCATCAACTGTATTGATATCTTTAAGGTGTACGTTTATTGTTCATTAACTGACCTCTTGTGGGTTGTCAATTTAGTGTCTACTACGTTGACCGGGGTTGGGGTGTCCAATTTGAGTCCACTATATTAACCTCTAGTGTTATATCTATTGCGTATCCAGTACATTAACTTTTTGTGTGGTGTATGTTTAGTGTCTATGACGCTGACGTCTTATAAATTGTTTGAGATATTGCAATTATTCAGATTCATTTGACGGCATAAATATTGATTCTCTCAATGATTCATTTACGATCGATAAAATTATTAAAACGATATCCCGAAAAAGCGCTGATTTGGAAGGTAACGTTGCGGGCTTTTTAATTTATTGTATTTGCCACACACCTAGTCAAAATTTTACGTAATTATCTGATTTATTTTCTATAACGCTTCACTTAAACGTGCAGTTGAAGCATTCAATGAGCAGGCTCTCAAAGTATATATTTACCTTATTTCATGATTTAGCACAATCAAATTATGGCCCACTATGCTGACCTCTTGTATTGTGTTAATTTAAGGCCTACTATGCTGTCCTCTTGTAATGTGTCAGTTTTTGACCCACTATGCTGACCTCTTGTAATGTGTCAGTTTATGACCCACCATGCTTACCTCTTGTTATGTGTGCATTTAAGGCCAACTATGCTGATCTCTTGTAATGTGTTAGTTTATGACCCACCAAGCTGACCTCTTGTAATGTGCCAGTTTATGACCCATTATGCTGACCTCTTGTAATGTGTGCATTTAAGACCAACTATGCTGACCTCTTGTAATGTGTCAGTTTATGTCCCACTACACTGACCTCTTGTAATGTGTCGATGTATTGCGCACTATTCTGACCTCTTGTAATGTGTCAATTTAAGGCCCACTATGCTGACCTCTTGTTATATGTCAATTTAAGGCCCACCATGCTAACATCTTGTAATGTGTTAGTTTATGACCCACTATGCTGACCTCTTGTAACGTGTCAGTTTATGACCCACAATACTAACCTTTTGTAATGTGTCGATGTATGGCTCACTATGCTGACCTCTTGTAATGTGTCAATGTATGGCCCACTACGATGACCCCTTGTACTGTGTCAGTTTATGACCCACTATAATGACCTCTTGTAATGTGTCAGTATATAGCCCACTATGCTGACCGCTTGTTATGTATCAATGTATAGCCCACTATGCTGACCCCTTGAACTGTCTCAATTCACGGCCCACTATGTTGACCTCTTGTAATGTGTAAATTTATGGCCCACTATACTAACCTCTTGCAATGTGTACATGTATGGCCCACTATGCTGACCTCTTGTGATGTGCCCAAAACTTTCCCACTGTGCTGATTTCTTCTTTGATGTCAATTTAGATCAAGTACCGCGACGTCTTGTGTCGTAATCATTAAGTGTTACTACGCTGACCGATTGTGAGATAATCATTTAGTACCCACTGCATTGAAAGATTGCTTGCTGTCCGTTCAGCATCCATACTAATGACTGATTATGTGATGGCCATTAGGTGTGTACTATGTTAACCGGGTGTGTTACGTCAAGTTCGTGTCCTCCACTTTGACCGATCGTTTGATGTACGTTTAGACCTGCTGTAACTTAAGAATCTACTACGCTGACCTCATGTGTTGTATCCATTTAATATACAATTTGTTGCCAGCTTTCGGATGTTCATTTAGTGACCAATACGTTGACCACTTTCGGTATGCCCAATTGGTATCTGCTATGTTGACCTATATTTGGTTCTCCATTTAATGGCAACTACACGTACCTTTCCGTCGTGTGATGTTAGGTCTAGGTTGACCTCTTGTGTGATTTTCATGTTGTGCCAACGTACTTGACCGTGTAGAGTTCAGTCTTGTGCGGTGTCCATGAAGAGTCATCATCGTTATTTCTTTTGTGATGTCCTACGCGTTTTGCCTTAATGTAACGAAAATATTGACTTGAATGATAATGCCAGATCACCAAAATTTCACATCTTAATACTTTTCATTTTGCGTATGAAAAACAAACGCTTTATTATTATTATCGGAATTATTTTATGGTATTATGCTGGTCGAGTATATTAATTTCGAATCATCTCGTCGGCAAACATGCAAACAGCTGACTTACCTAGACGTTACACGTACACAAACGGACGTTCAAGAAAATCCGTTTTTATTTTAAACACAAGAACGTTCAATATTATACGGAAATCGATTTAGCAATAAGATGCGCGTAATGTTGTTATATAATGTCATTCATAAATTAAAACTGCGTTAGTTGTATGAGTGAATCGTATATTTATTTATAGAAAGTAGCGAACGGCCTTCTGATTTTATAATTAAATGACATCTCACCCTTATGCAATTACTAAGATTTACATTAAGAAATTCATGCATGCTTAAGCATGTGAGACAATGCTGAACGAGCGTATGTACAGGCGCGCGATATTTCACGGTAAATATCATGGCCTTCTCAGTAGGTATAAGTGCATGATGGTAATACGATGAACTTAAACCTGTGAGATCGGCGGATTTCTCGGGAAATATTAAAGACAAATTCTATCACTTACTCGCGCGTTAGTGTTGATACATTGATAAGGAATGGAACATTTTAATCTACGATTATAACAAAAACTGGGTCTGTTTCTATTTTTCCAGAGAACAGTGTTCATGCGAGTGCCAGGCAACGCGATCTTTCCAGTTAACACACGACAGTGGTAAAGCAGATGAGAACAAGCACTTAAATGCAGACGATCGTTTAATAATCGTTAAGTCCCGACGGAATTCAGGACGCCGGACACATAGTAAAAGTTCGAGAAGTGATGTGACCACAGAGGATACTTATAGTTCACATTGTAGTAAATTTAATATTTGTAAAGCCCTAAGTTCCTGGATCCATAAAAATATGGCCATGCTTGTATGCTGCCAGTGTTTAATAGTACTCGTGCTTTGTGTAGGTGGCGTGTTTATGGGGATGAACTACTCAGGTGACAAATCCAAGACGGCAACTTTGCTCATGAAGCCCGGCTCAAAGGAGCCTCTTATATATGACTATCCAAGTGAGGGCGAGTTTGATTACGTCATATCCGACAGGGACCGCGCGGATTACCCTCACCAGCATCAGGCGACACGAGTTATACTGGTAAGAATTAACGCATATACATTTATTCAAACATAACGTATACGCTTAGGCACTTTATCCATAAATATTTCAGATATAAAAATAGTCTTAAATACATGTACGTTTGACCATGTGTATTTCAAATTTGAATTAAATAACAATATGACCGTAGTTTAAAACGAGTAGAAATTATATACTAAAATGTATATGTCCATTCTGATGTCAAAATAAAGTATACACTAAAAATCGCTACATTTTTAATCGTTTCAAATATATAATATTCATTATGAAATCTCTAAGTACGTAAGTATTTTAAATATAAATGATACATATATATATTAAAATGCATATATGATCGTATCCTAAATTAATTCTTATTCTATCGTTTACGTAAGCCTACTAATTTACCTTTTATGTTATCGGATAGAGTCGCTTATGAGGTTACGATCAGACGTCATTTCAGTTTTATTTTAGGTTCCCTTTTTATCAGATCAAATATCAAGTTATGTAAATGCGTTTGGTTTTAATCCGTTTTGTATGAACAAGAAGGTATATACCATCCGACTTATTGAGGCGATGATTTTATTGATTATTGAAAGGTCATCTTAAAGTGACCTTTAATTCGATTATAAGTTTAACAGAAACAAATATACATATTAGACCTGTTACTTCAAAAATAAAAAATAAACATCGAAATCATTTTTTATTATTCAGTTAAATTGAGGTTTGCACCTACACAGTCGAAATCTTATTTGATATCAAAATGAACAATTTAATAATGAGATTTACTGAAGGAGTCCTTCAAATCGGTTCGTTTGTTTTACATGGAAATATTCGGTTATATACTTAATTGTTTATACCTCTAGGAATTCGTCTTCTGTGGTTTCGTTTGTATAAACATCTGTGTATATCTTGCCTACATTTAGATTTCGCAAATATTACCATAATATAAATAATATAAAATAACTTTTTTTACTACGGGCCAGAATTTTGGAGTCTAGGGGTGAAGATGGTGTCTAATGTGTTGATAATTACGTACCCTTTATTAAACCCCCACAAACGAAGTTTATGGGGGTATATAAGAGTGAGATTGTCTGTCGGTCGGTCGGTCTGTCGGTCGGTCTGTCTGTCTGTCGGTGCCTATTAAGTGTCCGCTCTCTAATTCAAGTTGTTTTCACCCGATCTTCAACAAATTTGATCAGATGTTGTATCTAGATGATGTCTATGTCAAGTTCGAATATGGGTCATGCCGAGTCAAAAACTAGGTCACGGGGTCATTAAGTGCGTTTTAAACATTCAGCATGGTGTCCGCTCTCTACTTCAAGTGCTTTTCATCCGAGCTTCACCACAATTGGTCAGAAGTTGTATCTAGATGATGTGTAGGTAAAGTTCGAACATGAGCCAAGCCGGGTCAAAAACTGGGTCACGGGGTCACTTACTTAGTTTTTAACATTGGGTATGGTGTCCGCTGTTTTATGTGAAGACAACATGCCCAAAAATATGTGTCAATGCAATTGGGGGGGGGGGATTCGTCACGTCTGTGACAAATCTCTAGTTCTGCATAAAAAAATTGGTTTTTCATGAAGTACATTTTCAAAATGTCTAGGTATGCTTTCAAATATTGGTTTTTATTAATCACTGCACCTAACCAAGTTTCGATATGCAACGTAATAGTTTTATTGCTGAAGGTTCGGTATTCATTGCTCTTCACTACAAGAAAATAACCAAGAACTTCATTAATCTTTATGTAAGTGGGTGCACGATTAGCTGCAATTTGCTTGAGTCCTCCGGGTATATTTTTGTGCGAGATAAATTCAATTAATTATGAAGAAAATATTTAATTGAATGCATTCAACCTAAGTACAATTCATCTTGTGTGTTGTTTTGAAGTATGAAAATTCCTTCCGCGCCCAATATTGCCAAATATTGCATCATGTGATGACTGAAGATATCCACAATTGAATGTTATAAATATCATTGCATAAATGTATAATAATTGAAAATAATGACAGGATCTATTAATATCTGTTTTACGTGTTATAATCAGGTATCCATATTGATTATTCCTTCGCAATAGTTTCCGTCAATAATCAGTCTCAGTCCTTAAAAGCGTTGATTTTCGTTGAAGCCATCAAAATATTGATTCATTACAAAGCATATGTGCCAGGTGTAGGCGAAATGGCTATGTTGCCACATGTGGCCAGTCTTTCCGCTGACTAGCCTGTGCGATCGCGCAGTATTGCCGGGAGCTACCTGGCGTAATTTTTAAAACGTACAAGGTAGCTCTTGACAAGACTGCCCGGAAGCGCAGACTTGTCTGGAGCTACGCTGGCCGTGTGTGTCATCAGTCACGTTTTCACATAACGCGGTCATATCCTTATGGTATGTTCACGTTACAAACTTCTGTATTTGTGTACGAAATGTAAAAACAAACAAAAATGAATAGTTTTCTGGTTTCATTAATCCATCTTGTTATAACAGATGCCTGGAATGTTAACATTTGATAGCTCTTCATGTTATTTCACTAGACGTAATAGGTCACTTCAACTACTTTAAAACTATTTGCACCAGATAGCGCACACACTTTATAGAAATAAGCTATTTAAAAGATAGCGACAGCGTTTTCCTCGTGGTTAAATCATGTGTTGAATGGCCTCCAAGGGCGCTATTTTGAAATCGACTTTAAATACACTGAAAAATATAAAACAAACATCGTAAATAAATACACATGTATTTAAGTTATACCAGGACCGACGACCGTCTCCACAATTTACACGTTTTGAGTTACACGCAACAGAAAATCAAACGGACGGACGGTAATGTTCGGATAGGGGCGGATCTATTAATGAGCAAAAAAGTCTCCATGAACTCCGATCTGAAAATTGTATGAAACGGAATATCTTGAATGAAGTTCATAATGATAATTTCTAACAAAAAATTGTATTTAGTAAACTTACTTATCACAACCGTGTGTTGATAAACTACATAATTCAGAAACACCGTAAGCTTTCGTATTTTGCCATAAGAAGTGGAATATTGGCTGCGATGTCGTGTATGGCAGCAAATATGTCCATATAATCTCATACCCATGTCACAGCTTCCGCACACAGAATAGACATGGATAGATCGCAGTATAGACATTTATCAATGATGCCGGGCGTATGTTCCTTGTATCATTACCATGATGCGCCTGTAGCTTAATGGCTGTTTTATAAGCCTTAAATAAATATCCGCGCAGCAATTGTTTACATTTTCCAAAGCATTAAACTGTTTTCTTTATGTATCAGTTTGCATCAATCAGGGCTTGTCTTTAAAAGCTGAAAATAAACATTTAACTGATGGATTATTAATACCTTACAATTGTTTTTGTTTCATGAAAAAATACAGATTGATACGAACTATAAAGTTGGGCACATTTTTCATAAATTCTTATTGCTTCCAAACAAGGATAAATTATTTTCTCTCGTCTTCCGAAGTTCCATCTCTGCGTATATAAATTCTTCTATCATCTTTTACGTTTACATCTCAGCATGTATTTATTCTTCTTTCATCTTTTACAGTTCAATTTCTTCATGTTTTAATTCTTCTTTCATCTTTCACAGTTCCATCTTCGCGTGTAGTAATTCTTTTGTCGTCTACACATTTCAGTCTCCGCAGGTATGAATTCTTCTTTCATCTTTCACAGTTCCATTTCCGCATGTATAAATTCTTCTTTCATTTTAGACAGTTCCATCTTCGCATTTGGTAATTCTTATTTATCTTAAGCAGTCTTATCTCCTCATGTATACATTTTTATTTCATGTTACAAAGTTCCATTTCCGTGAATTAACGCAATAGCCTGTACGGTGTACAAGAACCAAATAACATTGAAATATACATGCGTTGTAGGATGCAAAAGATATTTGATAGAAATGAGGTTTTAAAGTGACCGCTTACGAGTGAAAATAGTACTGCCATGGTGATGTAAACGTTTTCTGTCTTATTAACATTGCCGCTGGATATGTTTACTTCTTATAAAAATTCAAAGCAAATTTAAATTAAAATGTAATAACGAGCCCATCGTCAATAACAATTCCATAGAATCTACGCGTGTACACACACCTCAATGTTGATTCTTTTAATCGATTAAGTAGATATATTATTTATGTTTTTTATCTATAGTAAACTGAACGGTCTATGCATGTCGACCTGGCGAGATTTGATTGACAATTTATTGAGCCATCTGGAATGCGATGATATGTTTGCTGGTTAAGTAATAGCAATCAGAAATAGCATGGAAACCGTTATGAATAAAACGGTATTTTAAACAAGAATTCAGTGTCCCAAGAATAACGTAACAATACTAGTATTTTATTTTGTTAAATGTTCATGACAAGATGTTTACAATGCCGTGAACGTTTTTCCGACCGAATTTTTGAATGGTTTATAAACGTAATTTAAAATGAAAAATAAGTAGAACAAATGTTATTCTTATCTTGACGACATCTTTTAAGTTAATGGCACATTCTAAAACAGAATATAAACAGTAAATTTTGCATTTGACAAGACAATGCTGTGGTTATAAATTTTGGACATACTGAAAGCTTTCAAAGCGACATTCGCTTTAACTCATCGTAAAATACATTAGTGTCACCCATATGCAGACACAGTATTGTTAACTAGTTGTAAAAACTGCACCGCTAACCAACTGTTATATAAATTGTGCATTATTCAGTTTGTCACAAGTTAATATCATTATCGTAATTGCGCAGGCGACCACACTCTATGTTCGTGCACGGGAATATTAATAGGCGATGTGATTGTTCTTATGCTAGGTTCCCTTTATCAGCATTGTCGCCGCAATTTAAATCGCGGTATTAATTGGAACCTAACCGTGATGATTCTATAAGATCTTATATTGTTTTATTGGATCTTGAAGCCAATCGTGTCAATTATGTTTTTCTTTGAAGTTTTTTTCTGCGAAGAAGACGATAAACTGCAATAAATTTTTAAGTCGGCACCATCTCCTCAGATCGTATTTTGTCGTAATTAAGTACGACAAATCTTTATGATTTGTCTTTCCGAATCGTGGTGATTGCAGTACATCTTATGAAAAAACTGACGTTTTGTAAATATGTTGCGATTTTAAAAATAATGGAAAAGATAACCTGTCGGGCAGTGTAAATGGCATTCGGGTCCAGTCGTGGCTCTTATCTGGAATGTTATTGAGTGAATCGTGAAATATATCGCAACCAAATTCGTATCGTAACGGAACGCATCAAATCTTGATAAACGTAGAGTAACGTATAACTAGGAACAAAAACGTACAAAACCCGATTTTGATTATCTAATTGGATCGAGACCCAATTAAAACGTGCCAATTTTATGATAAACAGAGCTCAAAGGCAGCATATCATAACGTATGGTTACGCTTAACATCAAAGCCTAAAGCCTTAAAGATCACAAGAATCAGTTACGTGTGGCTGATCGTACGATCTCGAAAACCTATAATAAAAAAATGCGCATTTTATTGTTAATGTATCGCATGTCGACGATAATTTTATGTGATACGAGTGTTGCTATGTTGCGCCCACGCGTTTCCGTTATAATTAAATTAAACTTGTAAATATGACAACCTTGGTGAAACAATTAGAGGAGTACAAAGACGATTGGTATTTTCTGTTAAGAGGGACAATTCACGTTTGTGTAATTAACATGGGCCTACCGGAGCGGAACACAATTCAAAAAAAGAGGAAATTAAGATAGTTTGCTCCACTTATTGGATGCGCTTCTCGTAAATATGGAAACTCACCGATGTGTACTTAAATGTTAATATATATATATATATATATATATATATATATATATATATATATATATATATATATATATATATATATATATATATATATAAGCGTGATTGTGTTTGAAAGATATTTGGAGATTTCTAGAAGATAACGACGTGCCTATCTATACCATCGACTTAAAACTGAGCTACTTTATCAAAAGAGGAGGGGTGGAAGATGAGGGGGGGCGGTCGAACACCAAACACTAGAGGCCATAAAAAAACAATTCCATAACCAACCGCTACATAAATTGGGACTATATCGATCTCAAAAACACAGAATTGGCATCACGCAATCCATTTGTATATTGGTACATTTAATAGTTCTTTTCAAATGTCGAATTTATCGTGTATGCCTGTTGTGAAAAGTTTTTGAGTTTTCAGCGGCTTGTTTTCAGAAACTAAAAAACAACTGTTCTACAAACTGAACAATGCCTAAATAAACTGAGAATAGATCAATCGTTTTGGACATCAATCTCATGTCCCATGTCGCTTTAATTATAAAGGTTAATCTTTAAGGACGAAACCCATCAGCCAATCATTACAGTTTCAAAAAGAATGAAATTGCTGTCAAATGTCGTCCACGGTGCTTTTTAAATAGCTTTGACGATCAGGATTACACTAAATGTTCTTGAATATTCAGTAATACGAATTGTTTGCAAAAAACCTAATACATGTAAATTACCTTAAAGCTCCAGAGAGTACAAAAAAGGTGTAGAAGCAAATGTGTATGTGAAAACACTTGTTGAATGTACACGCATATATTATTTGGCTTACATTGGGCTTAGATTTCGATAGCTTTCATTCGTAATTTCAAACAATGCGACATACATTGACTAAGGATGTAGCTGCAATTTTGAAAAAATCCTTGATATGTTTATTATTCAAATGTGCTTGGAATGCGATACTGTTAACCGCTACGTCGAGCCCAGAATAGCTGCCTGATGTATGCATATGGAGTACGTTGGGTGCAGCATTTTCTTCATTTAACTCATACATGTATATTGATAGCATGCCAAATTTTATGGAAATGTATATACGCAGATAAGCCATTAATAGATCTGTTATCGATCAGTGCATTCAGCAGCTGCAGCTTATCGCATTGATAAGCCAGTTTGTAAAAATGTATGTAGATTTGATTGAAATATAACTTGGCTACATTGAAAAACCCGACGTTACTTTTGATTTGCTGCTTGATGACATGGTAGTATTGGTATATATGTGTATGGGTAGTAGAAATAAAAGAGGAAATTGTTTTAGTTTTTGTTGAGGTTTTCACTATTGCTTTAAATCGTATTACTGCCAGTAGTTCTTGTTGCAGCAACAGCACAATTATTAGTATAAGTAGAGGGAAATAAGAAGTATCAACATTGCAGAAACAATAGAAGTAACATAAGTGGACGTGTTTGTTTGTTTTTGTTTTTTCAATGATTTTTTATTTTACTTTAAGAATTTAATTCCCCTGTTACAGGACAAGCCGTTTCGAAGCGTGTCAGTATCAGATTTCCAAAGTCATCTGTCGCGTTCTAAAAGCGTCGCAGATATGTTAAAGATTTTCTTCGATGATCCGAACCTAACGGAGGAGCAAGTGCGCCAGATAATGTTTATGAAGAGCCACCAGGGGTTGTATGCGTCCAATGGGGAGACGTCGTCTCGGCGAGGACACATGATGAGCGACCTCGGATCAAACAGTACGTGCGAACTTGGATATTACATTTTTTGTGTCTTTTTTCGGTGTGACTGTCGAATCAATGGTTTGACCTTTATTGACCGACAACACAATTTCTGAGAAGTTTTACCGCCAGAAGGCAAGAATGAATTAAATTATACTACTACATGTGCTAAATTGCAATATATGAGGATTGAATATTGAGTGTTGAACCTATATCGTAGCCAAATTTCGGGAAGAATCTGTCAATGACATTAGGGGGGGGGGGCTTATTTGGTTTCTTTTTAGATATACGGACACGCCGTTTGAAGCGCCATTGTTGACTCTTTTCGGTTTTTGTTCTCTTTGCAGATATGGACGAAGCTTTCAAGCATTACCGGGAAGTTGAAGCAAGCCCTGCTGCCGGCTGTGAACCAAAGCCGGAAGTGGAACGAATGGATGACCATCAACACGAGCTGGGGCCCCGCACCTTCTTGCCTTCGTGTACCATCGTGCACCGGTGTAGGAACACCACTTCTTGTTGTCCGAAGGGGTTTGAATGCGTCCCAAAAAAGGAGAACGGAATCCAAATAATCGACCGCTACTTTATGGTCAGTAATCTGTGAGATATACAGTTTAGCTTGAATCAATTTAGTGTTTGCATCGATTGCATCAAAAGCCTTTCGATCATTGAAGCGCTATTGAGTCTGTGTGATGGGTAAAGCCATTGCATATTGAAGAAATTTCGTGAATAGTTCCAGAATTGAAATCAAGCCCCTGATCGTCAACCATTTAAACTGCAATGAACAATAATAATTCAAAACGAACATGCTTTTTGGCCCTGATTCAAAGCAGAATATTTTTTTCCAAACGTCAACAACACGAATGAAGACATAAATAATACATAAGGCCGTTTTAAAGATAACGCTATCGGTATGCATTGACTGAGTAACCCCTTTTATTGACCATAAGTTGTTTTGGGATAAATATCATATCAGCTAAGTATGAATAGCAATAACTGAAAAACAAATATATCGTTTTATTTTTATCATGCTGTAAGTTCGTGGAAACTGTATGTCACTCCTATATAAACATGAAGCTGATGCATGTTTACGGAGAGATAATGTAAATCATGTAAAGTTTCTTATCTTCCGATTTCCATCAAAAAGATCCGCTCATTGTCTCTTATATGAAATATGTTGATACGCTGACCTTGTTTATATCTGCAATGGAAAGTTGTATATATCACGGAGCTGTTAATCTGCCGTTTATCGTTGCAGGTTTTAGAGGCCGTCCCTGGGTCAGATAGAATGAAGCCTGCCAGCAAAGATTTTATCTATGCCAAGAGCTACCAGAATCACACGGCCTGCGAATGCGTTAAAGTGGAGTTCACGTCGAAGTAAGCTCACTTCAAAACATACACTATTAAAATTGTATTGTGGGCCATGTAATTAATATACAAACGATTCGAATATGAGCTGGAAATTCAATGAAACTTTCAAGACTGGTGAAATCACCTTATAAAACTCTATGTAATAAGTTTTACCGCAGTCCCACCCGCCCCCCCCCCCCCCCCAAACAAAATCCCAATTATTTCTTTAATGCTTAATTTTTCACTTTAGTGGTTTTATTTCAGTTGTTAGTTTTAATTGAATAAAATATGTATCGGTTTTATTGGTATCGTTCTTAATATACATCATTTATTGCATCCAATTTGCTATGATTGTAACACTTTCATTGCAGCTGTGCAAAGTTTTGCCCACACTCGTTTAAAAAAGAGCGACCGGGTCGGGACTGCATATGCGACTGTCGACATCAACATCGGAAGTGTCAGAAAATCATGCACGGGCAACAAGCATTGGACGAAGAAGATTTAGTGTAGGTTTAAATAAGTCTTGACTAACCGTCTAGTTGCCCCTTATGAGTTGTGAGTTATCTCGCCTTTAGTTGATAATATATTCTGAATATTGTTTAACCTTTGAATATCCACACAATTGTACCACAGCTTTCATATATCATAATAACGATTTTAATTGTACCGGTACTGTAAAGGAGCTGGTTATTAAATTGTTTTATCACAGCTTCTTGAAATGAAGAATGAGCACGCTCGAATTAAAGTTTCATTTTATATGTATTTTGTATAGTCAATATCATATAGTTTATTTGTGAATGCGATCAAATATTTACTGTTTGTGTATTTTAACTTTCAGGTGCATAAAAGAAGGCAAGTGCATAGTTCCGGAATGCTACGCAGGCGAGTTTAACGTTGCAAACGGTTTCTGTCCGTTCAGCACCCGCCGCAAACGAGACCGAGACAGGCTTTAGAGAATTCGGGGGAGTTGTTTATAGGGATCCGGACCACAGTGGACACTACCATCGCTTGCCCACCGATTACCTTCCATTCGCGATTGTACAGGGCTCAGAAAGAAGCCCCAGCTCACGTAAATGAACTCACGACACCAAACACATTCAAAACTCAACGCGCACTACCATCTTCATTTTCCGTGTGGTATTGCGTTGAATCATCAGTTGCAAACAGGTCGCCTCTCCATACATAGGCACGAAAATAGTTCCCATTATTTTAATAAAAATAATGTGTGGATCAATACATAATTATGTAATTATCACATTGACATTCGTGTATATGCATGCGATCCATAAACTCAGCTTTAATATGCATCATGATTACATTTTACAAGAATCTGGTCATTGAGCCCATCGCGGAGGCGTATGTAGGGAGCAACGAACGGCAACTCTGCATTGAGATAATCCGCAATTGTGAAAACTAAGTAAAGCTTTTCTCAGATGCAAGAAAAGAATTGTTTAGACGAAACGTGTTTTGTGCTGCCTTATCTTCTTGCGCAAAAGATGAACTGTAAGGGTATAGCCAAAGTGTACTAGACCTTGAATACATTGTTTCGGTAGCAGAGCGGAGACGGATACCGTCTCATGCACTATGCATGATATGGATTAAATATTTATACTAAGCATCGCATTTGTACCGCTTACATGGGTCATCGCTTCATCTGTATATAGTGTACTAAGTTATTTGTGTCAAATGTTATTGACGTTGTCCAGCGTCTTATAAGCTGCAGAATGCTGAATATGGGGACGCGAGATTATGAAGACATTTTGGACGACAACACACAATTATTACCTATAAACGAGATCGGTTGTGGTTTGGTTTTCATCGCATATTGTTATACGTCAGGTCATACAACGGGGCGTACTGTGTGGATACATTGTCTTTTAAATTATGTTTTGACGAGAAAAAACATTTATGTATGTGCGTTTACTACTACCGGTATATAATGTACCTTCGATTTTTTTGTGTTAAAACATGTGTTGAATACGTGAAACAGAAAATAAACTAATTCAAAAGACTCCGTCTTCTTGTTGTGGGATACGCAGTCCATATGCAAAACTAAAATTTGCATGAAGTAAATTATTTATAAAAACTAGAATTTTTAGTGAATTATACAAAAAGACACCACATGCTTACAGTTTTAACAAAGATTCAGCAATGAAAACAATTTACTGTTACTGCCATTTGTCAACAAAGTATGGCATTCGCGTTAGCCTATCAAGATAACATTTCCACATGCTTATTGTGCCTTAAACACCCTCTCATGGAGGTTAATACATGTGCAAATTTATTTCGGACTCTGACAATATATAGTGGCGTTAGCTATTATTTCATCTGAAAAGTAGTATAGTGTAATATGTAAACAATACGGAAATGCCTATTTATGCGTGACCGTTCATTATACAGTTAGAATTTTCTATCAATTTTGTACAAGAATCGTTGTAAAATTTTAAGTATAGATGCCTTCATCTATTCACGTCGCATTGTAGTTTTTCATGAGTCATCTATAAGCGCAGAAAGGTATTATGACATCAGTAAATAGGATTGCCTGACCCCAGATCCAAACAAACGTGTAACTACGAACAAAACTCAGGTAGCCATTTACAACCAAGCCCAAACACACGTTTTCGTACATTCCTGAAGTTCATCGAAAAATTAAACAAATCTAGTTGATCCCCATAACAGTTAGGACGTCGTTTTATAGATTATAAATCTGTTTATAATGTAACAGTAAAACAGTGTGGGCCTTAAATGTGCGCTGAGACTTAAACGCCTAGATTAAACTCTGAAATATACGTCAAAATAATATATAACAGATTTAATACGGAATACATTTAAAATTTAAAATAATAAGCTTTTTGAGCTTTAAACATGTGTTTTATTTACTACTTGTCTTGAAATTTGTCTTTGCAAACAAGAGAACCGTTTGGATCATGAAAGGCTCACCTTAGAAACAAACTTATTGGTATAATACTTGCGTCCCTCGTTTAAGGATACTTTTGACACAAGCGGCTTAATTTGAACAAATCTAGCTATGCATGTTTTCATAAATATATTTCACATTACGGTTGTTGCAAATTGCATGAAATCAGGTTTGTAGTGTGTGAGGGTATTATTTTTAGTCAACAAATTCGTTGAATTTATATCCGAATCCGCAAAATCAAGTGTGTTTATGGATTGGTACAAAAAATGTTGTTAGAGTAAGGTTGTACAATTTATTATTTTAAACTCATTTGAACCTATGATGCTGCAGGCAATAAAATCATGTAAGTGAGATAAAGCCCTGAAAAGATACATTATACACAAACACAATGATTATTTTTTAAAGAAAGTGTTTTGTTATGATTCGTGTACATGGAACTTATCCACATTAATATCTATACACTCATGTTTTATATTTCATATTGAAAGCTTATGGAGTTTCTGAGATATCGCCCTGAAAAGATTGTGACAGACGGACGTACCTAAGGACGGTCGGACGGACGGATGGGCAACGCAAAAACTATATCTTACCGCATTTAATATGCGTGGGATAATAATTGTGTAATCTAACGCTATGTCGGCTAGGTATAAAGTTTACGCACACATTTTGTGAAATATATCCCTTCAAACGCAAATTGTTGGGCGGAAATGGTTTTTATAGTTATTTTCTTTCACACTACATTTAAGCTACCTTAACACAAAACATAATGTATCTACCCAAACTGAAGTTCTTGACCAGAAACCGTTTTGCCTATTTCTGAGTTAAGTGCCATTTGCCGTTTCTAGACTCAAATGTACTTCAATACTAGCTCTGCATATAAGCAACATACTCACAAAATGTAAGTGCAATACCATCATCGAAATACAACCAATTAAACGGAATCCACTGTACAGTGACATTGACCTTTACTTGACATGCCCCATATTCAATCAAAAAGTAAAGACCCATACCAGCTTGCTATATCCGAAGTGTTTTCCAGATCGGTAAATTCAAACACAAATAACTGAGAGTTAATCACACGTTTGCTGCTTTTAAATCAGTGATCATGACCTTGATCCGATTGGACCCATATTCAATTCTAAGTAAGTCTACATTTAATCTATCAACACAAAAATTCAGTGCAATATTTTCATAAGTAAAGTGAGTTAAAATTGTTTTTCTTTTGTTAGTTTACAGTAAACTTGAAAACGACCCGATAGAATTTTGAGGATAGCCCATACACCCACATTAGTAAATACCGTTGTATGTCTTTTCTGGAATATGATCTAATTTATATAGAATAACCAAGTATAATAATACATCCCAGTCATTGACCGTATAATGTTTCCTAAATACAATCTGCTTTTATTGTCACTGTTTTACTTCAGAACAATGACCGCTTAAAAAACCTAAAACTTCACGTGTCAAACGTTTGATATTTTATTAATCTTATTATTCATTTGGTTCATCTTTACTGTGGTATCATTGTAAGATCTGAAAACTCTTATATTTTGATGGGGGTTAGGCCATAGAACGTCACTGCTTGTTGTTTAGCTAGGGGGGTTGTGTTCCATCCCTTCGTTGTTTTGGCCAATTTCACACTCGAGTGTGACTGGTCGTCACCTTACAAGATAAGATCATATTGTGTCCTACACATCACATGACCCGATCAAAATTAAAAGTATGTATGGAAAATAAAAAATCTAGTATTGAAGCCACTTTTGAAACATCTTTTATACCTTTTCATGAGTCTAAAAGTACATGTTCATGGTTGCTTGGGAATTACCGTTGTTCATGTCATTGTGCTACATGGATTACGAAATACTATCACACCCAATAGCTATCTCATGACATTTTGCCACATTATATTGTAAGCACATTATATCACCGGGGAAATGCAATTATGCACGTAATTGACTTTGAGAAGAGTGTAGAAAACATTTTTTTTAAAGCGCCCATTTGTTTGAAAACCTAAATATACACACATGACAGCTTAATGTGAAATTCTTTTAATAGTAGCAGTTGCTTTTAATGGTAACCTAGGACCTTTCATTTACACACTACACGTCTATATGCGGTCATAAGAAGGACCTGAATGCCGTCACGTGACGTGATCAGACCGAGTTCAGGCCATTAGTGGTCTGGTATGTGTATTTATCCACATTTAATAACGTAATTCAGCGAGGTTGTGAATCAAACTGAACTGGTATTATTAACGATGCATATTTATAATAAACACAAATTTAACATTTTTGATTTCAAGATCGACACCTGCTGTGGCTAAAACTTGCTGTTTGGTTTTATGTAACTACACATATGAAGAATCATATGGCTACAGTCTGTTCCTTTTTGCTTTCTATAATCTTACATATTTGTTATGCCATGTCATACTTGGGCGATCCCGGTCCTAATCAAAAAGGTTCCAATTATCAGATATTGTGTTCAACTGAGGGTATATATAGTCCTAGTGAGAACGCGTTATTACACTTAGTGTTGACCATGTGAACTTGAGTCTTGTGAGGAGGAAGCACCTCCTAATTAAAATTGCATTATTATGACCAAGTGCATCGTAGTTTGGATTTTAGCAATTTATCAACTATAGCAGCTGAAGACTTCCATTATTATTTTATTGGACGCCTAGATGATGTGCGGCGGTCTATATGGAATTATCTTTTTTGTGTCTTGTCCTCACGTAAGATTTTAAAGATATGGAAAGTTTGCACACTTTATGTATGTACATTCAAGTTGTGTTTTCTCGAAATAATGATCAATCCCATATGTGATGTCAATGAATTATTTTGCAGACCAAAATAGCTTTGAAAACAGTTGCTCTCGAAAAAGAACATAAACGATAAATTATATGAATATTTGGAAAAGTCACTGCGTTATTATCACTTGGAACATCGCACACAGGTCTGGCTGCAGCAACCCATTGGCGTTTGTGCATTATGTATCGAATCATGTTCATTTTGCATTAAAGGTGGATAGTTTGAAAAAAAAATCAAAAAAATATTGTGCTCATATCGATTTTTGTATTAATATCCATCGAATATCCGCGAAGTATTATGTACGTTACTTTATTAATAGTTGTATCCTTTTTGATCTTTTAAATAGCTGAATTTCGGAAATATTATATGTCTATTTTCATTTTTCTTTTCGATTGTGGACTAGATACTTGTTCATAAATGTAAGGATTTGATATTTTTATTGTTAAATGCTTAATTTGACGTCAAACGACGGACATTTATAAGGGCATAACTTGAAGTGATAAGACTTTATTTTTTATTTACTTTACACACAAAAAACGAGAGATGAGTAGAAATGTGCCTGAAATACCCTCCACAGAATACCATTTTGTCAGAGGGCATTCGCTGTTGAGTTATCATTACTGGTTTAGCAAATTTACAAGCTTACTTCATACGAAATTCAATCTCGATTAATTCATATTTTACAGCAGATACGCACTGGAAAACATTAATACATGAACATCTTCAATATAAATTCGTTTTAAATGTTGAAACTATGAAAATTGGTTGTTCTGCTCTGCACTTCCCCTTAATGATATGTACATGTACACGTTACTACCACTTATTTATCTAAAGACACTCTCCGGACAAAATTCTAGTACAGAAACTTATAATGGGCAATATCTCTTTAACTATCCAAGCCAAAGTTATGGCCATTCAGCACTTCATTAACTTCCGATGAGATAAGCGTGTACAGCCATTTTAAAGTTGATACCTCGTATGGTTTTCTAGATAATTTATGCTCTAGACAAAAGTTCAATAGGAAATATATTAAGGACGATGAGATATTTCTTCTTTGTAGGTTTTAAATTTATAACTGTTTAATTTTTCAAGATATGCTACGGACAGAATGTAATTACAAAAAACAAAGGCATTCACTCTAAAATATGGGAGCTTAGTTGTAATTGTGTGCAGTACACTTCTTCTTCCCAATAAGTTTCAAGTCGGAATCGCATTAAGTTTTTTTAAGATATACTATACATAGAGCTAGACAATGCCTAAATTGAAAAAGGGGCAAACTATTTTATTATTAAATCACGAAGAACAATGTTTAAATGTTGAACGTTGAAGAGTGTAGAACAACGCCTTTGGTCTCGTTTTGGTGAACTGACAGACAGACGGAGAGACATCCATGGTGATTATAGTAAACCTCCTTTTAAACCGTATCGAGCGGATGGGAATAATAAGGTACTATTCTGTGAAGGCAATGTATATACATGTAATACCTAATTGATGTATTGTTGAGTATTGCAATGGTGTCAACATATCAATGAGAATTCACATATTGCAGCATTTATCCGTAAGCATTCACACGATCTCTCGGTGTAATACCAAGTTGCGAAATAGTTAAACTCAGGAACATACTTTGAGGTACGTTTTGAGAATAAGATATCTTTTAACAAATATTTTTTTATGAAAGAAGGATTTATGAATTCTAGTTGTATGACTATCCGAAAATATATTCTGTATTTTGCATCTGTTGAGCAAGATATGTATGCAACTTAAATATATGGACACCTAAAAGCTATTGGGAATTGAAAAAAGAAGGCCATCAATTTAAATTATAATTTACATTATGAAAACATTATTAACCCGTATACTTCCAATTTATTGTATTATTCCATTATTTTACCATTATTTTAAATAAAGTGCTAGATATTGGCAGCGCGGGCAAATGTCAAAGCAAGTGCTATTTTCTATAACGTCACTGCACTTCTTGAACAGATCCAACAATTTACCACAAATTATTTCGACTTGTTAAAAAATTGAATATTTTTTGCAACAAATTAACAATCAGAAAAGCATCACCTGTTAAAAGTAATGGTAATAATCACTCCTTACGTCCTTTGCGTCGTATTATACAATGTTAAATACCACCCGTTTGCGGCTTTGTTTCAATGGCTTTCTTGTATAGAAATCTTGAACAAGAACGTCAAAATACCCGTGTGCTTTTTATCGCATGTGCAATTTATGTTATTGAGAGAATATTTTAAATAAAACGTGAGATCATTATTTAAGGTCGGTGCAGCGTGTGGATGTTTTTGCGATGTTCGGACCCTCTGTCCGTCCGTTTTATTATATGCACATGTTGCATCGACCCGTACACTTTCCCAAACTTCATTTATTTACTGACACGTGTTTTGGTCCTTAACACGTTTAATTGATTGTCCTTACAAGGTTATTTTCTTAATGAACTGACACATAGATCGTCAATCCTCAGTTGGTCTACCTATATGTCTAATTGATATGATTTCGTGACACATTGTTCTTTGTTTTTGAAACAGCAAGAAATTAATCTGTTATTCGACTGAATTATCTTTCCCAATCTTTGTTTCGAAATGAATACTAATTTTAATGAATTCCATTGTATTGCAATTTTACATACAAGATAAGTATTGATGCAAAGCTTCAAAGGGCGTCGGGAATTTTAGTGTAAAAGGCACTCAATGAAGTTACATGGAATGATTTTTTTTCTACTGTTAATATTAATATATTCGCCGATTATTTTAAACAAAATAGAAAAAGATACAGGTATAACCATTATCTATAATTTTTTGTTATAGCCCCCAAATAACCATTATTTATGATGTTGTGTTATAACCCCCAAATAACCAGTATCTATGATTTTATGTTGTAACCCCAAAATATTTCATAGTTCATTTTATTTACATTGGTTTCCTTTTTTTACTGGCATTCGTGTGCAGTTTTCATTAATGGAACAGAACTGTGTAGGTTTTAAAAAGTCTGCTTCATCTTGTAAGCGTAATTTTATATTTTTTTCAACTTCAAGAGGAGACGATTCTGAACTTATTCTTACGTTGCTCATTTACGATAGGGGTTGAGTACTCATTGATATGAGAACACTGTAAAAGTTTGAAAAAAAATTGAATGAAAACTGTAAATTGCATAAAGAAGCTGCATTTCAAAATACTTTGAAATTCAGTAAAAGATCATAATAGATTTATTGCTCCGATATTCATCATTTTCAATAGGGTTCGAGTAATACTGATATAAAAATACTTAACAAGTTTGGAAAGATTCAGACGAAAGTTGTGAAATCTTTTATATAAGTGGAAATTATTTATTTTGTCAAATTTAATAGAAACAAAATCTGGACTTATTGTCCCGATGTTTCTCATTTTAAATGAGGTAAAAATGCTCATTGATATGAAGACACTGTACGTTTGGAAAGAATCAGATGAAAAATGTTGACATTATCACCTAACCAAGCAGTTTATGGTCCGATATCGCTCATATAGAGTTTGGGTTGGGTCCTCATTAATAAAAAAAAATGGGCAAGTTTGGGAACAATCGGATGAAAATTTTGGACTTCGAACAACGATTTCAAAATTTCTCAACTTCTAAGGAAGCTAACTATGGACGTAATGGTCGGATAATGCTAAAGGGCCCATACCACCTGGATAGTTTTACGTGTCGCGGTTCGCGCTCTTTATTTGGTTCTTAAAAAAAACTCCGAGGAGTGCTTGACTCTAGGGAAACGGGTTGCTGGGACACAGCTCCTCCTTAATAACCGGCTGCTTTCTTTATCGCAACTCATTGTTACAATCAATAATACGTGTCGCGCTTCTTGCTCTATATGTGGTAGGGATAGTACTTAGGGCCTATGATAGACAACCATAAAAATACATGGATGTGTTGTTTGCATTTATTTGTTAAAATAAAAACACCTGTATTTTTTATAAGATATTTAAGTGATGTAAGAAATTTTAATTAGCTTTGTCACCACGCGGCATCCATTAATTTTAATACAAATGTCCAATTGTAGTTAAATGGATTTTAAAATGTCTACATAAAATAAAGCTTTATTATATTTATTAACCTGACTGAAAAAAATTGTCAGCCGCCGAACTGTTCCGTTCTTGCCGGAACCCGGGATTGAATCGATGCCTTTAGATGATTGTTGCGTAAACAATTCAGTCTAACGCTCTCCCAACTGAGCTATTCCGGCTGACATCATTTATGTACTGCTTTTTGGTACAGTTGTTTATAGCGATCGTTATTATATGTCTATTAATAAACTAATACATTGTACATTTACGTACCACTACGCCTTCCAATAAACTTGCTTGCGCGATAGGTCATCAAATATCGTACTACATTGATACTCCACTAAATAAGCAATTTAGAAAACCACAAAATTAATATATTTTGATTATGTTTTGTTTTTATACAAAACCAGAAAGTTTCGCGTATTTGCCCAGTCCCTGTGATCTTTCCCCTGTGATCAGTTGTGGATCAGTTATTAATTAAAACAATTAGCTTTGCATTATTGGCAATAAATATTGTAATAAATGTAATACGCACAAATGCAGTACTTATTTACACTAATTTAAACAAAACATCACCACTATGCAAGATATTCTTAAAACAAAAATATATACATTGATACGTAAAATAACTTCTCCTCCCATAAGCGAAAATAAAATGCATAACATACTAGTCGCCGCTCTCCAGAGCGACGCCAATAATAAGAGGCGAGAGAACGGCGCAGAATAATGCAAGTGGAACAGTTCTAGCAAACGCATTTAGGTTATATAATGCTGTCATTTTGTATTATTAATTGTTGAACGACACATGACCATTCTTTACTGTAAAATATGTAGGTTTAACCAGAATTAATAAAAAAATGATATTTTTATTTCACTTTACCAAGTTAAGGTGCGGCAAATCCGATAAACATATGATCAATCATGTATTTGTTATGGCATAAACGTGTCCAGTATAATTATGGCGCGGATACTTCATCGGCATAGTGATTTGCGACAGCATCATTCGAAATGTAGTATGAAGAAATGGTAATTTAAGACCCAGCACTTTTTAGAAGAATAATGTCAAAGCCAAAATAAATAACGCTTACGTTTTGAGTTTATTTCTTTTCAAAGTACTACGAGTAACCGTTATGAAAGCGCTGAAGGCACTGAAGTTGTTCCCTATTGCATAATCTTAGACGCAACTGAGTTTTCAAAATTATGTTATAGCTTTTTCTATATATTTATATATAAGTTTGAAATGAACCCAACCCATTCAAATGAATAAAGAGGGTTCTGCAAGCACAGGACCAGATGTGGGTACACTGTTTATCCTCATATTTATGTTATAGAGATAACTAAGACAAAATAACAACAATACGTCTGTTTTTTTCGCAATTGGATGATGCACTGGCAACCATCTTTAGAATTGTGGTTGCCTTGCTAAAGAATAACAAGTCTAGAATCATGTACATGTTTTGTTATGTGTATCTATTACTTTATATATTTTCTTTAAATTATTGCGCAACAATTTTGCCGACATGATAGACGTAATGCACCACGTTTTGTTGTGAGCCGGAATTGAATCATATCCTAGGCCAAATATATACACAGTCGCCAATTTGTATTCCATGTATATTTTGATTGAGTTGTTTCAGGCTTTGAAAAAGCAAGTTGTCGTGCATTTGAGCCCAACTGTAGACAACTTTTGAAATATAGTTTCCTGGGCTTAAATCTACTGGCCCCAGGCTAACTGGCAACAACTAAACCTGAAAGTTATTCATGATGTAAGATCTGACTGTCTATTGAACTCATTCAATTTGCAAGTCTGAAAACATAAAAGGGACCTTTTCACGTTTTGGTAAATTGACAAAATGAAACGATTTAATAATCTGGAGAGTTCTGTTGTTGTCGTTATATTTTATCATACTACGAGGATTGCTTATATAAAGTAAAATACATCTCTCATTGCATGAGCACGGATGGCCGAGTGTTCTAAACGATAGCCTTTTATTCCTGGGGTCAGTGGTTCGAGCCCAGTTAAGGGTAACTTTTTTGTTTCTTTAATTCTATTCTTGTTTTTTTAATGGAGCTTTTAATATCCAATGTTCACATTTTACAATATTAAGCATCTAATGACAAACTGTGAAAAGGCCTCTTTCAATGTGCATATGCATTTATTGTTATCACAGTGCCAGAGAC
This sequence comes from Dreissena polymorpha, assembly GCF_020536995.1. Lineage (NCBI taxonomy): Eukaryota > Metazoa > Mollusca > Bivalvia > Myida > Dreissenidae > Dreissena > Dreissena polymorpha. The sequence goes on from NC_068358.1 coordinate 124,195,498, forward strand.
TCTCTTTAAACGAAAACCACCATTAAATCAGAAAGTGTCGTCCTTGATTAGCATGTACGCACTGCACAGGCTAATCAGTGTGCACAGGACACCACTTATTCGACATGCATTAAACCCCGTTTTCCCTGAACGCAGCCAATATGTAAAAACTGGCCAATGTCTTCGCACAACCTGTTAAACACTATTGATTACAAACACACACACACACTGTCTGTAGGGTACCAGTGGTGAAGTATCAACAGGCAAATCTGTGTGCACAGGCAGATGCGGTGGTTATCGTTCTTAGCGTAGTTAAGAGCAGACCGACTTAAATTTTATGGCAGTTACATTAGTTGTTCGCGAGCGAACAACTACAAATTATGACCGCTGAAATAAATAGAAGTTCGAACATTTTTTCCTTTCGCTTAGATATATGTTGAATTGAAATGAATGGTTTGGGAAGCTTAATATGAACTGATCAATGCATTTTGGTAGTTTTACATGAACATGTCTTACATATTTAGACCAATTTGTAATTGATCACGCATAATGAGGAGCACAATATAAGAAATGTTTACATATGTATCTTTTTCGTTTCGAATTCTTAAAGTTCAGGCGTCCAAGTTCACCATAGACGAACTCGTTTTGAACGCATCTTGTAACGCGAAGTATTTGCCTACACTATTGCAAATGAACCCTTTTAATAAATAAGTCTTTGAAAAGAACCTACACTTCGCTTCCTAGTTATGAATTGAAGTTGTGCGTTTATCAAAAAGACATACATGTAGTTAATGACGAATTGGCATGTTGGTAAATTTATACAAAGATTGTAATAAGTGTAGAAATAAATTTTAAAGCATCTCCTTCAAGAGTGTTTTCTGCGTCACTTAATGAACCAGCAGTTGTGAATAAAATGTCGATATAGTTGAATCGAATTACAATATCAATGGTTGTTTTGTCGTTATTATTAAATGTATTGGTAAAGGGGTTACTGCCTTTACAAAAATCTTAATTTTCGACTTTTCATTATTTACCACAAGTTTACATTTGTGACAGTAATCGTTTTATAGATCCAAGTCGTTTTGTAATTATTCAGCGATACTTCCAAACATTATCATATATTAGGCGTACAATAAAGTTAAAAAAGATTTGACACCGATATATGATTTCGTTCGTGTTGAATTCAGCTTACAAGTGATTAACATATAATGAAAACAAAAATTGCAATAACCATTCACCCTGTCTTACACCAAGCATGCATTCAAAGCTGTCGATCAACATAGTCCCATGTTTAACTTTTGATAGCGGGCGTTATACATCGATTTAATTAAATTAAGAATTTTACTTCGTAAACCCAACTGATTTAATTTATACAATAGATCTAACAACGAGATAAACAATTATTGGTAACGACGTATAAATTTGCTTTAAGTTGCAAATAAAAACATTATTAACTTACAAGTTCGTTTGACGAGAACTTCCGCGTTGCAACGACTTAATAAATCAATCAAAATAAAGCAGTTCGATTTACACAATAATAATTGTGGAAACGACAAAACTTCAAACCAACACATGCTATAGCTGCGTCACTTTATAATTAATGCGTCTATGTGTCAATGGCTAACTATGATAGCTATTTGTTATTAACACTAAGTACCGTAATAAGCACGGATGAAATTCACTTTTAAAAGCCCATTAACACTAAACCAACGAATTTTCCATACCATATTTTGAAAAATAAAGTTAACACATAAACAATCAATGTTCTTTATAGCCATAACCAAAATTTCAACGCTAGATGTGGTCTGGTTAACAAAATACAATTGCTCTTTTTTTGTATTTTGCCGGACAATATATTTAACCCATGTTCATGTGCCATATTAGTGATGTACATGTGTCGTATGAATAGATATCGTTGCGGGAAATTTTAATAAAATTTATTGTGCCACAAAAACGAGCATTTTGTATCTCGTTTAATTATTATTTTTCCATACCACATCTAGCGTTCAATTGTTGGCTTTAGCTATAAGGAACACTGATTTGTTTATGGGTTGACTTAATGTAACGTATTATTTTCCGACATATTCGTTGATTTTGAGTTGTTATGTTATTTTCAAGAAATTTTTTCTCGAACTTTGTTTTGAGTCAGACAAGTGTTAAGGACTAAGGATGTGCTCTCAAAGGTCCATACTTCGAACTCAGTTGAGATCAACAGCCTCTATACCTAATTGTTCGATAACATTTATAGATTATTTGTCATAAATATAGGATCTGACACGAGTTTTCATATCATACCATATTTTATAAAACGAGTTTAGGATTTTGTTAGTAAGCGAGCCTTTGGCCTGCTTACTAATGAATTTCCTGGGGGAGTTTAATAAAATATGGTATGATTTGAAAACTCGTGTCAGATCTTTTTTATCACATGCTTTTTAATGAGCACATTAAAAAAATATTTACGCAAACATAATGATAAATCCAGAATGTTGTTTACATTTCATGACGTCATTTGACGTTGCAACGTCATTTCAGCAAAATAACAAAATGCGATTGGTCTATCGAACGAAAATAAGCCAATGAAAACGCATAAAAAGTATATTACATGGGAAACATGGTATGTCATGTGATAGTAATAAATATAATAACTATGTAAGTGATAATTTATAACATATGGCATTTTGGTAATGAGAAATCGTTTGATGGTTTGATATTCCGGGATATTTAAACCCTATAAGGATTTACAAATTAGCATTCAGATAAAAAATCAATCATTTTTAAATGCTGCTGTCCGTTGATGATAACGGTTATGGAAATGTTGTTAATTGTGTACATGATGTTGATGGTGGTGGTTATGACGGTTAGTGCAACTATTACCATGAAAGTGTTGTTTCTCGTATAATTTTAAGATGATGATTATGAATATCCCGGAAGGGGATAAAAAGGATGTCCGTATAATCGCAATCCTTTTCGATTTTATTTCCGATCAAACCAAAAAAAACAACTAGTGTTTGGTTCGACATATTTATTTTGTTATTGCAAATAACATACGATAAAAGGATGTTATATAATCACAGTCATACAAACTAAACTATTGGTATTATTTGGACTATGTTATTTATATTACATAAATAGGATGCTATTTTTGCTAAAACCTTTGCCAACACATAATCTACATTTGCGTTTTACCTTCTTGACTTATTACCTTCAGCTCATTATTAAGCATATATCCTCGGCGGAGTCCTTACATTTGCATTAACAAACAATCTAATCTGTTGTGTTACATACACACTTTTGTAATTACAAATCTCTTGTTTATTGTAAACAAAGAGCAGTATTTAATGTTACGCAATAGTGAACAACTCGAGTGCTTTTGGCGCTTTGATTATGAACTGCAGTTATGCTCACGTTTGGGCGTTATGTAGCACAAGGTTGTTCTCATTGCATCATCGGCGGTCGTTTGCCAATAGATCTGTCACGCTTGATATGCCAACAGTGTACCGCATGCGGATTACTATAGCCGGTAATACAACTCCCAACAGTAAGTACAACGATCGATCAACGCACGCCGCGATGATGATGCAACACACTGCACGTATGATGCACTATTTCGTGTTTACAAAACATAACGTACAATCGCAAACAGTATGAATGGAACAGAAGAGTAAGATTGTCTAGATTGCATACCGATAGTCCTAAAATACCTGACTTTTTCATGCTTGGATTATGCGATATTTAAGGCCTGTAAAAGATGTTACAGCATGTCTACAATATGTTCAACCAAACTTTTAGTATAAAGTATATTTAAATATAATTTAAGGTTAGTTGTCATAAATATATTTATATATATATATATACGCTTGAATTATACACATGTTCATACAAAGGAAAAGTTTCAGATGATCTGCTTCCCATGAGTAAATCTTCTCTGAATCTGCTTTCGTTAGAAACCCGCGAGTTTAAAAAACAACAGCACATATTTGGATAAAAAACTGTATATAACAAAAGGTCAACATGCTCTTTGTGACGCCCTATTGAACTGTATTATAACACAAATATCTCATAGCTATTGAAGGAATGAGCGCATGATAGCATATACAATCTGAATAAATAGTTAATCAGAGATTTTCATACCAGAAATACGGGTCCAGAACATAAGCGTCTTAGAAGATCGGACCAAGGACAAGGACAAACACTAACAACCGTATCATTTCTCTTGAAGTTTTCTGGTAAAAAATAATTAATTTTAATTTGCTTCATAAATGGTGCATTTTTCGGCAATACTGTACAGACTTCATTCTTCGATATCGCTTATAAATTCGAGACTTCTGATTGAGGAGACATGTATGGCTATGAATTAAAGTGCAAGCCCACGAGCTATGTTGCTCGCCATCGGGCATTTGAGTACTGTAATACTAATACGCCATATTTTTTTAATGTAGAAAAAACTCACATTTAACCAGAAAATGCCATAGTATGTTAAGTTTTTCTTTCAATAAGTGTCCGTTACAATTTTGACACGTAGGTTTCCAACAAGTTTCACCTTGTTCTAACATGGCATGGTGTTACAAACAAACATGCGAGTCGCTTTAAAGTAAAACATGTGTTAAAGTCAAATGTGTGTGTGTATTTGGTTTGACGGGCCTCCAACTGCCAATAAACCATATATTGCATGTGTCTTTGCCTTCTTACATCATCTTTCCAGTACATGTTATTTTTATAAAACACAAGTGTATAGTAAACGTCTGTATGCAACAAAGGGATCTTAGTTCACAACAATTGCACATGGTTAGTCTTTCAAATATTTCTACTATATTTGCCTTTGTATTTATGATTTGTTAATGTATTAGTTAATGGTACAAGCAATAGTTGATCGTGTTCAATGTGAACATGAGTAATTTACATTGGTGTTTTTTTTTCAATATAACGTAAAACGTATGCACTCCTTATCGTACCGTATCGTATCGAATAGTTAGGTATCGAATTGGTATACATCGATATACTATAGTATGACATCTCAAAAGACCATGAAAAGTGGGGTTCAGCTTTCATTAATATATAAATAATACATTATTTTTAAATACTAAATAATTTTTATAAATTTAGTTGAATTATTATTATTTATTGTTTTTAAATGAACTTCGTGGCCGTTAAACGCAGTATAATAATAGCTATATACTACAACACTGACCGAGTCGTTTTATTACATAATTCCTTTTGTAGCTAATATTGATTGAACATCGATGTTGCATCATCAAGTGACTAAACATTCGAAAATTCTAATATTAACAATGGCAGATGCAGCGGTTTTGCGAATCGATTGATGTTCAATTTCCAACAAGAAAATACAAACCATGTGTATCCACAAAAAGGTTTCGATATAATAAGAAACAGAACATGTATATATATTTGTTGACATTTAGACACAATTGTTAAGACCAACTGATGATAACCTTTGAAAGCTGCACCATATCTCAACTGAATTTAAGTGTGAATTAAATAACAAAACATAATTGAAAGGTTAAGTTCAATTTGAAAGACAGTTTTTAAAAGTGCGACTTAATGCGTATGTGCTCGCCTCTATGTCCCACAGATGTATAATTGTGCTCTTACATTTCGCAGTGATCGATTATTTAGTTACAGTTTTCATTGTTTAAACAAATACCATGTGCTTTTACTTCAGTTAATTTCACATGACTAACGTCAATACAATGAAGAGGTAACAGCAAGAGCACTACACTGGCAAATAAATAATAAATTGTTTCTAGTATAAGGCGATACGTTTATAGTTTTGCAATCGTACACATGTAACCATATCTTGATTTAGAATACTTTTGTCACAAATAAATATAATTATTTAAAATATATCGCAAAAGACCTACTATATTAAAAATTGAACCTTCTAGTTATGAAAATAAATTTAATGTAGCTCTCACGCCCTTAGTTGCTTATAAAATACTAAAATTGTCTTATGCAAATGGTGAAACGTCAGCTGCATGAAAAGGAAGGAAATTATTTTAATAATTGAAAGTGTAAATTTATAATAACGCAAGGTAGTTTACTAAACATGTATAACGTAATTCATATAAATTTTCGATATAGAAAAACCACAGAAACACAAATATTTAAATGCTGTATTTTTTGCGCTTCACAATCCAAGTTTGAGGTTTCAATATACAAATTATTATACTAACAATGGTTACAAATACGTAAAATATATGTATGTATGTATGCCACTTTGGTATGATCAACACATTAATTGATAAGACGGTTTATGACTTAATAAATTGTTTATGAAAAGTTTCACAATCAGATTTATGTCAATAGGCATTATAAGCATATCATGTTTGCTTATTCTATGGCCTATTCACGTATGATATAAAGAACAATTGCAGCGGCTTGAGTATTATTCCTGGATGTGATAATTGACTGCTCAGAGCAAATGTTGTCCTGTTTCTTTACGTAAAATAAGAATAAACAACATTTCATCGAATGCTATGACACGCTATTAAACGGGACAGGCATTGAGGATCCAAAACCTTTCAGACGTCTTAAAGCAACGCGAGTGTCGAAGCAGCTTGAAAGCAAATGGTAATATAAGATATTATCCGAGCACAAGTGCTTTCTAAAAAAAATACTAGGGTCCACCTATTGGATATAATGAATGCTTCATCCCAACATTTGGTCATTACAGAATGCTTTATTACTTAGAAATCTTCTAAAAGCTGTATTTTCCTGCCATCTTGCGTGTTTAACAAGAGCTTCATACTCAAAATTACATTAAACCTGCTATGCAGATATGAGTGTCTTATTGAAATCCCAGCTGGGTACAAAGCTCCTGTTAATCATAACGGCACCATAGCCGTTCTGGAACACTGCGCTGGAATCTCAATGACCCGGTGCTATGTGCATATCTGATGTGAAAGAAACACATAGACTCTTGTGCCACAGCAGTTTTGATGTTACCAGCAGTCATATTACTTTGAAGTACGAGTATTACCGTTGAACCATGCACTGTTGGAAATATTTTTAATTCTCATTACGCAAACCATACAGTGCACTGTTTTTTCATAACATGAACATCAGGTGCTAGATAAATGTTGTTAGTGGTATGGTTTATACATCATCTGTTACTGCGCCAGCATCTATCTTTACGTATCGCTGGTATAAAAACACACGCAGCACGCTGAGCTTATTTCTCCTTTAACTAGGCCATGGGGAATGTTGATAAACGTTTAGTGAAACACTTTTTAAGTAGAACAATTATGTATTTATGAAATTATTCTGAATACTGTCGTCAGAGTATTCACTTTATTAGCATCGATTCGGGAAAGTATATAAATGCCTTAGGTTCGTTAACAAAAATAAACATTAAAACAGCTCCAAACTATTGTTTTTTTTTAAATAAATATTTCGTCATTTTTTTCAAAATGCAGTATTCTATTCAGATATTTTGTTTTTAAAGTGGTCGTGTTCGCCTTGTCGTCTCACGGTTGTTGTTGTGTCGCAATACATTTATATTGTGTTTTTCTATTCACTCTCATTCGTCACGTCGTCCAAACTTCGTTTATAATGTGTCTTCTAAGACTCTATTCGACCTTGGCATCAAAACAACATAAATAAATCCCCAATTAAGTGCCCTGTCTGTTAATCGCTATTAATCGTGTTAAAGGTCCAGCGTATTCACTGCGTTTGCCATGAACAAAGAGGAGCGTTATGTGTGCAAGCGATGCGTTCGTTGGTTTTTTGAGACACAATTGTATTATGCTTTGGAGTCGAACATATACCTCTACAATAAGACTGGCTGACTCGGACGTCTGCTACATAGTTTCATAAAAACTATTGCCAACGCAGGTATAGACTAATGAACGCTTTTTGCACGGTTGTATGCCTCAATAATTGTTGCTTAGCTGTTCATATGTAAGGTTCTTACAAAGTAACTTCACAATATATGTACTTACGCCATTAAAACACAGCCATTTAAATGGCACTATGCTATTAAAAATCTAATCTCCAAGTGTGGTATCGTACTTTATCACGTCACCTTGGTTTCATGAACGATTGCTTTTCAGACTTCACACGAGTCAAACTATGTAGTGAAAATCTGAAGAAAAACGTCATTCTGTCGCACGCGGTTACACGAGCAAGATGGCATAGAGTAGCTTTGGAAGCTTTGTACAGGGTTCGATTAATTGTTTAGTATTTTTAATCATTATTGGTGATGCGTTGGCGGGGCGTTTGTAAATTGCTCTTGAAGCATTTCTAGGGCACTTCTCCTTGTTAAAATCTAACCCAGCATATTATTTGCACGGTTGTTCACTTTCTTCTGTTTATAATCACTTCAGTAAGTCGGTGATCATTTTTTCTGTTGCTTCAGGATAAGAATGGTATGTTGTATTGGAACGTTATCTAGGTCGTGAACTTGTTAACATTTAATTCTTGCTGTCTTCAAGACGAATACTTAAATCAATCTACTGTTTATAACCCTATAGTCGTACTGGCAGAAATAAGAGTTTCCGGAGAGTCAACGCGCGTCTATGAATTAATGTTCTATTTTTCAAGGGGGGGGGGCAGCAGTAATACGTCTGTTCTAAGTCCCCTTTACGTTCATCTCGTTATATCTGCGTGTATTGTACCTTTATAGTTATTCCATGGCGTTCTAGATATCTAGAATCGCCGGGTAGACGTTTAACATGTTTAGCCAAAAACAATGTGTCTTCATTAAGTTACAGTGACCCTGACCTACTTTAATTGACCATTAGCTCACCTTAAAACACACCATATGCAATTCCAAGCTAGATCTGGGCAATTATGTTTTGAGCTTCAAGATGTAAGCACAATTATGTTATTGAGTCGATATGTAGTTGAGTTTGTAGTTGTTTAGTGTAAACATCATCGATATTTTGTCAAATTAATGGCTAGATGAAGCTCTCCTAAATGAACTATGTCATGTTCATTGGTTCCCATTGGTCCGACGCTTATTATTGGTTGTTTGTTTGGGTGTTTGTGAACACTAGGTGTGCTGATATTCGCATGTTTGTGTTCTATAAATGCACTATGATTGGAAATTACGTAATGTTCGATTTCGCAATCGTTTGAATGAAACTTTCTGAAACAAATGACTTATACAGCATTTGATAAAGTGAATCATAAACCTTTAAATAGGTATGCACAAATATTTATATGGTCATTTATATTAAAATAATGATACCATCGGTCTAGAAAGAACATGGCCAACATTTCATTTTTAATCTAAGATAATGCTATTTTTTAAACTTATCGTTTGTGAATGTAAATAAACTATTAGAAAATATTCAAACATGACTACTGCTAATTGTTTAAGGTTACTTTTAGTGAGCACATTAAACTCCCGGACAGACGTTACGGTCCGGACTGACGAGACGAAGGACTGATTAAGATTCACTCCATAACTAAACACAACAGCTTTGTTTGTGAGTGTGTTTTCTGGAAAGCGACCTTTTCACAGATTTTGGCAGATATTAAAGTTTGTCATTAAATGCTTTATATTTATAAATGTAAACATTGGATATAAAAAGCTCAAGTAAAAAAACAATTATTATATTAAAGAAATAACCCTCAACTGAGCGGGAACCACTGACCCCTGGAGTAAAAATCTGCCACTTAGACCATTTGGTCATTTGTGCTCATACAATCAGTGATGTACTTTATACAAGAAATCCTTGTATTGTAACAAAATATAACGACAGCAACAGAACTCTCCAAATTATTCAATCGTTTCGCGTTGAATCGCTTTATAATTTTCAGGTTTCTAAATCGTCAAAAATGCATATAACTAATATTTTAGAGCCTGGTAAATGTTCAGTGTTAATGTTTCCTCACAAATATCATAACTGCAACGAAAATTTGCGAATCTGAAAAAAATAATATTGTCAATTTACCAAAACGTGAAAAGGTCCCTTTAAGTAAATATTAATGCAGATTGTTTAATAGCTGTAGGGGTTATCGCGCGTTTAATGGAATCTCGACAAGCCGCGCTCAATCGAATATCCCTTTAATGATTTGAGTATGACAATAAAGTTCTGGTTTAAGCTAAGTTTCTATACAAGACAGCACATATGCCGGAAATCGACGATATCACTCCTTCTTAAAATGATGTTATATATTCTTCAATGTTGTCAAACTTGTTTCGCCTACACCACAATTATATTTTGCAAATAAAACAAAACAATACGATAGTTTTCTTGGTTTTATTGTTAGAAAAGTACGAAGATTGGCCTTTAATTGTCATGCGCCACCACATCACGTTATAGTAACCGCGTTATAGAAACCACATCGTGTTATTGAGATCAATCACACGTCATGAAACACACCGTGTTGAGAGAATAAGAGTGAGGCAAGACACTGTCTTGAATTTGTATTTCAATTAAAGAAATTGGACGTAATGCTACGCAAGTGTCTTACCACAGCCATACAGATATGTGTGTTCAACTAATTGGTCAACGTCAGTGTCACGGTGTTTTAATGCGTATTCGTGTTCTTTCATTAATTATGCGAGAATTGCACTTTGCTGACAATGAATGGCTACATTTAAATGTTAAGAGTCATTGTATTCAACCAGAGAATGAAATGTAAACCTTGCAATCAAACAACAGCTTAAGGACAATGATCTTGAAACGCGTTTCCGTTAGGATTTAAACCCGAGCTCTGACAATTCCGATTAACGATACTAAAACACGGTTTGTTCGCACTGGTATGAACAGAAAATGCTATTTATTCGAACTCATTTTAAACCCCTCTTGCCATCGGCAATCCAGTTTATCATACACGTATGCTATTGAAGCACCAGAACCGTTCTGGAAGACTTCACATGCATCTGAATGCGCCGATGCCTCAAACCCGTATGCTCCCGCAATTTTAATGTAACTAGCAGTCAATTCGTTTTTAAGTAGGTCGTAAGAAAAATGAACAATTTACTGTTGGATATTTTACACATTATAATAAATCCAACCAGCTCGCTGTTTTTGCATGTTATGTACCCCAGGAGCTAGATCACTGTTGTAAGCTAATTGGTTAATCCATCATCTGTTACTGCTCCTGTATCGTAACGTAAATCTGTTAAACTCACTTGAAACCCGAATCTGTGCTGTGTTCATTCACCATTTTATTAGCCCATTACAATAATTTTTGGAGCTGTTTATCAAATGCGGCACCCACCTATGAAGCACTACAGGTGGCCATACGACATAGTATTCATACAATATAATATAATCCAAAGTTGGTATGTATACTTGGTCTGATAGGTGCATATCCTTTAATCAACGAAATTATACTTACTTGGAATAATTCATTAAGCACTTGATATAATGTCAACGGAAAACAATACAAACATTTATGACATTATTGCATGCATTTTTTAGTATAACCAAGTGCAGACACGTGTGAGGAATTTCGGGCAAGGGTATGGGTAAATTATACAACCATAACCGTTCAAAATCACTGCAAATATTAAAAATTATAGTATAAGTAGTGAAACTATGATATTCGTACATAAATAGTAATATTTTTGATAATTAAAAAAAAAAATATTTTAAAGATTGTTTGAATTATAAAAAACATTACTTGGTTATCTTTTCAATTAAACGCGTGCTTCAATTCCTTTTTTGTTTTAAGTCAACAAAATGATATTTTAGGATCTTCCAAAATAGTCATTAAAATTAATACGAAAAAAAATGTGAACATGTGCAGCAGAATTATGTTGGAACGTTTATTTTTAAATGGGCCTTTCAAATTTTTTATCAATTATGAGAAGTAAAACAGATTTTCATAGACACCGCATAGGGACTTTACATAGAAATTATTTATTGAATATTCGTCCATACAATTGGCTCTGTGGCTGTTGTCTGTTTAGATAGTGCAAATAAATTGTTATATTTATCTAAACATCAATTGCACATAATTGAAAATAGTGATGCTTATTGTTCAGTTGCGCTATGTAAGATTTATGTGATCGTTTTATCAATTATCAAATCAAATCTGGATTTGAAAAACTGTTTAGGGCTGTATGTATTAGTTTCTATATAAAATGCATCGACATATTCACATAATCAGACAACGTAAACGGCTATTAGGCCAGTTCATTTAAAAAGGGCTTGATCAAATTAGTCTGTTCTCAGATTTATTCAACCGGTTGTCGGTATAGACTTTTGCAGTCAATCAAGATCTCATTTTACACAATTTTACACCTGCCACATTTATGATTTACAAAAACATAACGAATTATAAACGCATGTTTTTACTAAATTTTGCAGAAATAGTCAAGATATTTAGGGCAAATATATAATACCTAAACTGCATTGTGTACGCGTGAAATTGAATTTCATCACTATGGATTCATTTTAACCTTTTCTATAGGTTCCGGTACATAACCATTTAATTTACTTTATAGAAAAACTTGATCAGGTTACAGTGTTATGTCAGTACAATTCCTTACAAAGTTTCAATATTGGGTTTATTGCTTTTATAGTCTTACAACTGATCAGTAATGGCTGCGCATTCAATAGTTTTTCAATTGCATGTCCTTTGATGCTCAACCTAGTAATATTATTTGCTTTAATCCTCATAAAGTTGGAAATAAACAAAATACTAGAAATGGCGCGGCAGAGGCCGACGCGTATCCCCACGCCGAATGTTTGACCTAGGTGTGCCCCAGGGTTGGTAATGGGGCCATGCATAGTTGAGATTGACCGTATTGTCATAAGAGAGGTTCAGTATCAATTTGAAGTGAATCGGTGTTGAAATGAAGAAATTATAGTAAAAGGCAATTTTGGGTGGGTGTGGTCTATGCGGGCGGTGCGCCCCAGGGTTGGTAATGGGGCCATGCATAGTTGAGATTGACTGTATTGTCATAAGAGAAGTTCAATATCAATTTGAAGTGAATCGGTGTAGAAATGAAGAAATTATAGTAAAGGCAATTTTGGGTGGGTGTGGTCTATGTGGGCGGGGCCCCAGGGTTGGTTATGGGGCCATGCATAGTTGAGATTGACCCTAATGTCATAAGAGAAGTTCAGTATCAATTTGGAGTGAATCCGTGTAGAAATGAAAAAATTATAGTAAATTGAATTTTTTGGTGGGTGTGGCCTATGTGGGCGGGCGCCCCAGGGTTGGGATTGGGGCCATGCATAGTTGAGATTGACCCTAATGTCATAACAAAAGTTCAGTATCAATTTGAAGTGAATCCGTGAAGAAATGAAAAAATTATAGTAAATGGAAATTTTTGGTGGGTGTGGCCTATGTTGGCGGGGCGCCCCAGGGTTGGGAATGGGGCCATGCATGGTTGAGATTGACCGTATTGTCATAAGAGAGGTCCAGTATCAATTTGAAGTGAATCGGTGTAGAAATAAAGAAGTAAATGTAAAATAACCTAAAAAAATGAGTGATAATTTCTGACGCGGCCCCACCCCAACCGCTATAACTTTTGACCCAGGGGTCAGATCAAAATTCCAAATAGTGCAGGGTCGCACATATGCTCATAGCTACCATGTGTGTAAGTTTCAAGGTTCTAGTGCTTTTAGTGTAGGAGGAGATAGTGGCCAGGACGGACGGACAGACAGACGGACGGACGGCGGAGATAACCACAATATCCCCACCTTTTTTTCAAAAAGCGTGGGGATAATAAGCATTTTTAACCTTTTCAAAGACGCCGGGCAGTGAACACAATAAGTTGTCGTTTTATACCAACGCATTAATTGGGTGTTAAGTAATGCCCATAAATGCGTATCACATAGTATATTTTACCTATTCTTATTAGTAAACGTATATAAGTTGATCGACGTTATGTTAATTTGTTTTCCTCGTATTGTTACTGAAAAGTAATCTTGTCCATTTATAACTTGAACTTTACTGAATTTATTTCCTAGTCTCGCCGTTTCCGCTTTTACGGTGACGTTTTTTTAACATCATGTGCATTTTACAACAAAACTGGAAACACGAATACTAGTATTGCTTGGTTAAATGTGAAGCTAGGCATGTTATCGTGCATTTCATCATATCCACCATGTCACGTACTCATGAAGGATGATAATGAAGAAAATATTTATGGAAAGACCTTTAATCCTCTAGCCAATCGCCAGAGAGTTAGACATTTTAAAATGTTCGTATATGACAGTCAATGGGTCGCACGTTTGACGTTACGTACACTAAACGTTAAACCACAATTAAGTGTGATTACGATTCATAAATGCTTACGGCAATAAAGTATTGTGATTTCCTAAACGCTAATGTAACAGTCTAGACATAAAATGAAAGTTCGCTGTTTGTAGGTCATACATGTTCGTGCAAATATAATATTTATTTAATATTTAATAATCTTTTTGTCGTTTAAAGTTATTTTTACAAGTATGAATCAATCATTTTACCATTACCTTACTAATACTGAACAGTCAGTACAACATTGACATCGGTCATTTAAATTTCATTTTACTAGTGAGTATAACTCGTCATAATAATACCTGAGTCCCTGTCACTCTCCGGGAAATATCGTCAGTTGGTCCCTGCTGCCTCTGGGTTTACTATTCTTTCTTTCAAGTTGAGAAGCAAAACAACATATGAACAACGATTGCAATCTGATTTGGTAAATTGTTGCTAAACTCATGCCTATTTATTCATATTGTTTTTTATTATAACTATACGTTTATATTTATTTGTTTGTGCCATTTCTATTCAACCGCATTGCTTGGAAGTATAGAGGGAACATTACCTGTTACCGAAAGTATTCTTCCCATCGTTGGACCCCACGTTCATTAAATAAATCGTTAAATCTTCATTGTCATACATCGTGTAGTAAGTTCGGAATATACACCCTGGCTACAACGATAATTCATACCTCGATTAACGTTCTTGTTCCACAACCGAATTGATTGTGACGTAAAGTATGAACGACGTTACGAATTCCGTATAGACAAATCAATGCCACATTGCAGTCACGACAACAATTTGATTTCGACTGGCACAATTTGTCTTTCGTTCCTATCCTATTCGAACATGTACGTATTATAAACATTGTTGTAATTCTACGTAAACAAATGTGCATTGTTTGAAATAAACATCTTTAAACTAACTATTGAAGTGAGTGGAAAGACGGCCATATTAACTGTCTCCCAAAACATGTTGGTGCAAATTACCGACGTAATGAGCCAAGGTGAATCACACAAATGCCACATTGACTTTAACGATTGCTTAAGCGAATGTCAAGATTGTGGGTAATCACTGTAGCCGACACCGATGTATCTTACGTCATTTGTAAAATAATGCCAATCTTTTTTGTATCTTATCTGAATTGCGTTGATGATCGCTGATGCATAATGACATAATCAATGATAACTTTAACTTCAACGAAAATATTAAAACGATGTTTTGGTTAACAAAAATGAATAACTATTTTCAATGTATAAAATGCATTGTTAATAGTCTAATTTACATATACATAGTTGTGTTCAAAAGAAATCAAGTGTACACGCATAATACCTTCGGATCGATCTGATTCAAACAAAGGAGAATGTATTATACATAATTAAAAGGCGATTGACCTTCGTTCTTTAATGTTTGCACATTAAAAGTAGTTAAAATCAATCATCAGTTTAGATTGAATGACTATTAATGACGTGCCATTTAGGCTGAAAACGTTACTTTCTTCTACATTGACATAGAAAATTAATTCATTTTAGTTATTTTAATGTGTAAAAAATGATAAAATATCACAGAGGTGTTTTGAAGAGCGTGATCAGGTATCAAATTAAAGTGACATTGTGGATTCTTGAGATCGTTCATGAAATATAATAATTATACTTAATATTATTGTACTTAAAATAATGAAACAACGCAAAAAGCATCTTACGTTGGAATCTAAGAATGACGACCGGGAGTATATTATCAGATTTAATTCATCCTTGAAAACAAATCTTAAGAAATTAAATCGTATATGACTTTTAGCGGCTTATCCAGATGCTTGCATTATTCGAAAAAAATTGGTTATGAAACAAACAAATTGGCATTTCATTCGGAAATGTATCTGTTATCAACATACATATTAGAAGAAAACCGTAAAGAAAGGTTCACGAGAGTAAACATAGATTAGTCCATTATGCTCTGTCAATGGGTTTATGCACTGTGTACGTGTACAAAAGCATGCAAATGACATCTGACGGCACACAGAAGTTTGCCGAGCATTTCAAATACCATTTGCAAGGGAAGGGTTTCGGAACGATGGCATTCGTATATAAATCAAAGAAAGCATTTGCAAACGTTGCATTGAACAACAACAGAACGAAAACTAGACATTCAATTTTTGTAAAAGGCAATTATCTTTCCTGTAAAAAAAGATCATTTTATGAAAAAAAAATTACTAACCATTTTGTTACTTTTATTTTATATTTGTGTAAATATTTGGAAAAGACTCATCCCATATGATATTTTATAATAGCTCGCTATATCCAACTAGTATATTAGCATCGCTTGTTTTTTAGGGTTAAAGTCAAATTCCTTTCATTTACGCAAACACATTTTTTAATGTCTTAAGATTTTAACACATGTATTAAGAGAAAATAATTGTAGATGTAATACTCGAAAGGTGACTTTGTATATAACGATGTCAGGAACAGCTTAAGTATGACAATTACTGTGTTGCCTAGTGAACAAGACTATCAAACGGAATACTAAGCACGAATGTACTGTGAAAGACACATACATTCCCTTGCGTAACTCAACGCAGACGTGCTATTTGTTGCTTTTACCTCACATCTCAGAAGAAAATTAAATTAAATAAAATTGTTGAAAGAGATAAAATAGTAATTATTTAAGTTTATTTGTTGAGTTGTTTTTTAGGACACACTTTACAATTTTATACTGAGGAAAGATCAATGATAAAACAGTATTGGAAAGGCCCTTCAACCACAAGAAGAATGTTTTCTCACTTCAGTTTGGTGCCTTTAAATTTTATCCTTCCGCTCTCTGGTGTTTTGTTTTCTGATAGCATTTGCGTCATCAAGTCATACACAACCGTACGATTATGCAGAATATTGCATGTAAAGTGAGGAGAGCAGTAAATTATATGTAATGAAATATGATGACATTAATAACTGTGAGCATCATAAAGACGTCACCGTTGCTCGTTAGCATTCTAAGACTTTCAAATAAAGAACAAACGTATGGGCTAGAACAAGTACTTCAGAGTTTATAGACACACAGGCTTATAAGGCGCTGCTGTCATTAACATATTGTTCTAAACAAAGAATAACGTATTAATAGCTTTTAACATCCATGCTTGACTAAACACTCAAGTAGTTCAACAACATTCCATATTGAAGAATATGCTTTATTTTTAAGAATTATTATGTGCATCGGTTGATAAATTTGGGTCAAGATTCGTTTCGAGTCAAGTCATGAAGTGCTGTTGAAAATTTGTTTATCAATCAGCAGCCACATAATTGACAATTAAAAACTTGCAATGTGCTGATTTGTAACATTTTGTGTGCGTCAAAATTGGACACACAACCGAAACGTCTGCCCTTTTTAAGTGATAGTGATAAGTGATAAGGGCTTAATCAACATCTTTACGTTGCATGAAAGCACACGTGCATTAAATATACGGACAATATGTTACCAAAACCAAACATCGACCGAAAAGATTGTAATTGTGGTTGTCGCAAGTATCGATCGAGTGAAGCTTTACTGTAGGCATCAACGATGTATGGAATGTTCTTTTTTAAGCTAGTATATTACGCACAAGTTTTGATCTTAAAGCAAAATAATTGCAATTTGATAGATATTTGTAAATCTGTTTGAACACTTGTGGTGTTGAATCAATATCGTTATCTCGCTTCAGAACTTGAGACGGTATTATCACAGATTCAAAATAGCCTTTTAAACTTAAGTTGAAGGCTTTTATCTTTTTTTACTTAAAAAAGAAAGATCGTGTCATCATTTCAAGCAATGCTTTAAAGATGTTTGAATAAAATCATAAAACTAATTATTTGGATTGCAAATATCTTTACTTGTTATCGTTTTAATAAAACGAGTGCTTCGTCTGCGGGCTAGCGTTTGATTACTTTTGTAATTGTTCAAGGTAATACTTTGATAGGTTGATGAACCTGTGGTACCTTATTTGGTGGAAACGTTTCTAGTTTGTGTATGTTATTTTGGTATTTAAACGTAATTCTTGCACTGCATTATGAAACAACACAAAACGTGATTACACCTAGCTGCGATTGACTTGGTCAGTTTATTAACTGAAGATTTAATTTCAGCTCCAAGAAGTTACAAACTATTCTAGTATTTAAGTTTGGTTGTAAGTAAATTTGATTTGAGAGTCAAAATATAGTGTTCTGCTTATTTGGTCTAATGTTATTAAAGCTAATTCACACAGAAAACCTGGTGAAGGAATTCCAATCCCTGCAAAGACGAAAAGATATACAAAGATTATCCATGTTAGTGGCATGGTGTACAAAAAAACTATCCATGTTAGTGGCATGGTGTACAAAAAAACTATGTGCAACCGCATTCTGATGGCATATTCACTGAACTCAGTTGGTACGAGATGGGTTTTTATTGTCGATAGTATTTTCTCTGATATCAAACAAGTGGTCGATTTTATCTTATGAAAAGCCATAAACCCTCAAAATCAACAAATATTTCGTACAATATTTTGAAAAATAAAGTTTAAATATTAAACCATTAAATAAGCAATGTTCTTTATAGCAATAGCCAAACTTTAAACGCTAGATTTGGTCTGGTAACGTAGATTTAACAAGATACAAAATGCTCTTTTTTTGCGGGACAATATTTTCGACGGATATTCATATACCAAGTTAGTGTTCTGGTGTCCTATGAATAGATATCGCTGCGGGAAATTAAAATATAATATTTAAGTCGCGTTTGACAATAAGAAAGATCTTAAGCGTTCGTTGTTTATTTTATAAAAAAAATATTTACCTAGGGTTCTCAAAATCACTAGCATTATTTCCTTATGTTGCTAAGGACCTTAGGTGAGCGCCTTGAGCATTTTAAACGTCTTGTACGGTAGTGCGTACAACTGCCCAACGGATAACAAAAAATATTTTTACCTATATTTATTTTGTAAAGCTAATTTCTTTGAGCTCAGATGATAACTTTGCATTGTAAAACAATGTTTAGAAAGTTCACGCTCATTTCATCGATATTCTTAAAACGTCCTTGCGAGGTTGAAATATATGTGGATCAAGGTTAAATTTCACTGCAATGCTTTATTACAGGACATAATGTTTGTTATATGTTATATTGTGGGATGATACAAAATCGATGGTAATTCTGTAGATCTTTTTCTCTCGATGTTTTTTTTATATATTTTTTTCAAATAACACTCGCAGGGACTTTCTATTTAATTCGTAACATCCATTCAACGTCTGTCACACTTTTGAAGTTGGTTTTTGCCGTTGCCATAGGGCACAGTCCTACACGGAATGTATTACACATCGATCTATGTCGATGAGTTGGTTGAAATCCCTGGCAAACAGCAGACAATGTCACCTTCTTTTGGATTACTGTTCGGTCTACGTGAAGAAATGCATCAAAACGTGCGGACGTGGCACTCGTTCATTCCCTCATTCAATACTTCAACGTGGCGGTTTAAATTCTGTATTTCGTCATACTCATCTCTTCAATTATCGACAAACGTAAAATTAAATAAGTCACTTTATATCTGGATCTATAGGCTGAACGGTAAATATGTAACAGTTTTATTGTTATAATATATACATCTACTTTAAAAATGTCTTTCCAGTAATATGTATACTACACGTTCACCAAAACAATGACAGTTATATCGGCTGTAAACTATGCTTTAAAACGTTTAAATAGGCATGCAGGTTTTGAAATATTTCAAATCGGTATGATATGCGTGATTTGTTCACTATATGCTCACATGTAAATGGTGTGTTGACTCCACAATATGCAAATGCGATTACCTAGTTACAAATGTATAATCTATTTATATAACAAATCACAATCTTTTTTGTCGTACAAGTAGACTACAGCTGTTTGTAGAATTTTAGACCAATGCGTTTTAAAAGCAAATATATCATATTTTGAACCTTTTGTAAGATATTCTGGAGTCACTGTAGTTTGTTTATCAAGCGTCGTCGCAGACAAATAATATACAATTTAACGAGATAATGAAAAATCAGATAACTAAATACGTATTGATAAAGGCAGCGTTAGAGTGTTAAGGCGTTTAGCATATACCTTAATACATTATAATTTTAGTCCATACGAATTAAAAAAAAATCATTTGAAACGATAAATGGTATTGGGATAAATATTGTATTTCATCCTAAATTAATTCATAATAGCCAAAATATCGTAAACGTCACACTTGAACCCAACTCAGAAATCATCTCTGCCATCAGATTATCGAATGTTCATAAAAAACTTATCTGACCATAAATACATTTGACACAAATTATGTTAATGAAATTATTGAAAGTAGTAATTATGTAAAATGTATTCGTGAAACTAAATTAATATAGATAATATATTGCCGAATTGCATTGTAACAACATGGTCCACAATTCAGAAGAAATGACAACGTATCGACACGTACTTGAATTTTATGTACAGCTATAACGGTTGTTAATTATAAAACTTAACTTCTTGTTAATTCATAAATTAAAACACATATACAACATTGGTTTTAAATCTTTAAGCATACTTACTTGCTATTATGTTTTTGCGTGTCTAAAATGCACATGTCTATGTCACATGATTACAACTGAGCATTGTGAATTTAATGGTGATTGAATTAAAACATATTATCTGTTACTATTATTTTATTTGAAGTGCGAGGCAATGAAATTAATATTAATTTGCATATACATGTTTTGTAACTAGGTCTTGGCCAAATGTGACATATGGTTTCCAAAAAAAACGGTTTAAAACCATAATGAATTGTTTTGGCCGTTCAAAGGCGGTGACAGCATTTTAAATATGTGTTTTTTCACTTTATTTTGCTATTTCGATACTTCCAGAATGGCACTTTCATGAAATCAATAAAAAAAGTCCTCGACCTATAAATTCAATTTATACGTCGATCGACTTAATATCGTTTGTTTAAAATATACCATTCTCTATCGTATTGGATTTACACTTAATTTGTGTTCTTTTCGAGCCTCAATAAATAAACCTAAAGTGCGCTTTTTCTAATACTTTAGACATTTTGCCCAAGGGTATACATTGATGTGTAAATCGACAATTTTTTTAATGCAACGGTAAATAACATATTCAATAATCACAAAGAGCTTGTATATCAATATAAGGATAATGTTTTTGTTTAAAGAAACATGACGACAATTAGTTTGTACATTACAAAAAATACCGTTTTGCCTGTTAATTGATTGTTTTGCACTTTGTGTGTCACCATTGGAATTCCAGCCTTAAGATAATATTGTCTTCTTCATTTCAACCATCAGTAAATGCCTCTATATTTTACCCTCAGATTTATGAAGTAGTCATTAAAATGTAAAAGTGCAATTTTTTACACTGATACTTTAAGTGAAAATGGAGGAGCTTTTAAATTCTACCTTTATTAACATATTTTTGCGAACGCTCAACTGCGTTTTTTACGAGTGTGATATATGCGTTTAAAACTGACACTAATACCATTAGCGCTGTCACATGGCTGTCGCGACTATCGGATTGACTGTCATTAATACCACATTAACTTTCAACTTCGCCTTCACTGTTATTGATTGGTTTCACTGCATGCTATAACGATGTATGAAATGCCAATTTTCGAATTACAGAAGTGATTTTTTAAAACAGCATAGAGTTGATGACAGTAGCAGCAATTTAATTGCAATTTCTTATCAATGTACGTTATAGAAATTTTAGCTTTGGATAAATATCGGTATCAGGTTTCTCACTCAGGTTCGAAATGCTTATTTAAGCTTGGACTTTAAAGTTCAATCATCCCGTCATTTGAAATGTTACCATATAGTTATTTGAATGAAAGTTTAAAAAACGAATGGTTGGATTTAACAAACTTCTTCTCTGTGATTGTATTTGAAAAGGCACATGCTTCAAGTAAATATTTGTTTTTGGTGACAACCAGAATGATCTATTGAGATCCGTTTTGATTTAACATATACATTATTATAAGAAATTATGTTTGACACACATAGTTTAAGACTGTTGAATCATCTTAATTTAAACGCACCGTTTAAAAAAAGTAAACATATGTTGATACCAAAAAGCGTTAAACGAAAGCAACTTATAACATCAACTTATTTATTATAAAGTGCTTTTCACAGGCAATTTAACGGTACCTCAGCGGGGCGCTTGAATTTCGAAATCAGAGTCCCCGGGGCGCCTGAAATTTTCCGATCAGTGTATTCTGATATTTATTGCAGCTTAAGATCAAAGCGCTATCGACTTCGCAGAAAATTTTGAAAGTCGATTTACGATCCTTTGTCGCTTTACCCAACTAAAGCCCGCCTAAAGGCAGAGCGTCGCTGTATTAGAAAATCAATATTGGCCAACGAGAGAGAACGCTTTGTATGAGCGACAGCAGAAGGCAGGCAATACCTGCAGTTAAATCATGCAGACGACTCGTGACGTACATATAATTGCCAAAGAAATCTTAACCAGTTAATAAGGAGACTGATGATGGCAACTGGCCGTAATCCTCGTGGACAACGTGAATTTCATGCATAATTCCGTCAAAACATCTATTCGACTTGTAAAGTGTTTACACAAATTTTCGTTGAATTCATAACGCAACTGTTAATTTTTGTTGAAATCTCAAATTGGAATAATTAAATTTGTAATCCGAAACCTATTCCCGTAAGTCGATGTTAACGCGTTTTTAATCCGAAACACACTTCCGAATGTAAATGTTACCGCAACGTTGAAATATTTTTGCTTCAAATTAGCAGTGCAAATATATTTTGTGTCGAATCTTTTTTTCTACTACAAAGAGCGCGAAACGTATGCAGCATGTACAACGTCGCGTTATTTGCATAGACAGCGTGCGTGTATTTAGCGTTTTAACAAGCACACAACACGTCAGGGGATCGACGCATGTTCAGAGGCAATATTATATCAAATCTATAAATAGTCACTTAATTTATTTGATACTATAGAAAAATGGCAATTTTCGTGTTAAAGAAATAATTAAGAGCTTTTATCGTAAATATTTACCAGAAAGTGATTTATAAAAACGGAATAAACGGGATTTATATCGGGTAATAAATAGAAACTTGAAAAGTAGTAAGTATGCAGTAATAGAGTCGGGTTAAAACGGATGTATTGGGATATCGTTCGAGTTGGTATTGTACTATCTATGTGGGAAAGTTTTAAAACAATTAAACAATATATATTTCTTAATGACTTGGGGATTTTCTTGAAGAGTCATAGCGCATCAAATGACGTCTTTTGACGCTGTTTTTCTTTGAGTTATAACGCACCATAGGAAGTCAATTGACACGTTCATTTAAAAAAAAATTGACGTCGGGAGGGAACATCCCTCCCGAATCACCCCTTTCAGCCCCGGGGCGCCTGACAAAAATCCTAGGGAAAGCACTCAACTAGAAGAGTTATTCGCTCGAGTTACTAGTAAATCAAAGGGTACAACTTTTAAGGGACTATTTATTGTGATTATCGGAGTTTAAATATCAGTTATTCCATTATGCCATTTTCGGTTCGGAAGTTGTTGAGAATAATGATATTGAGAAACGTTTAGGTTTTTATAGGTGTAACGTAATTATCTTTCTTTTTTTAAGAAACCCTTGGTTTAAGTAAATTATGAGACGCAAACTGTAATATGGCAAAGCTTTTTAGAATAAAAAAATATATATTTTAATTCCTAAGCAACCGATGCTAGTTTAAATTTAGTTCCAAGACATTAAGTTTTGCATAATAATGTATTATTAACTCAAAACAAACCACACTTTTCTTTCGTGCTTTACATTTTCCGCCTTGAGAGTGAGTTTTGGATCATGATTTAGCCGCCATGTCGTGCAATGTTGAGGACCGATTCTTCAGTGACGATTTCGGCAACCGTCATCACCGTAACCAATAGATAGAGAATAATAATGACATGTGATGTGATAATAAGCAAAATATTTAAAATTAAGATATGAAATTATTTATTTAATTAAAGTAACATAAATACTCAAAATTAACGAATATTTCGTTCAGTACTTCGACAAAATAAAGGTATCACATAAAAATCACTTTTCTTTATAGCAATAGCCAAAATTGCAACGCTAGATTTGGTATGGTAACATAGATTTATAGAGATACAAAATGCTCGTTTTTTATATTTGTGTGGCGCACTTTATTCCATTTTAATTTAACGCAAAGATATCTTTTCATACGACACACGAACACAAACTAGGTGCATGAATATGTGTTTAATATATTGTTCCGCAATACCATGGTGTATCTTGTTAAATCTATGTTACCAGACCACATCTAGCGTTCAAATTTTGGCTATTGCTATAAGAAATATTGCTACTATTAATGTATTCATTTTTTTGCGAAATATGGAATGAAATATTCGTTGATTTTGAGGGTTTATGGGCTTTTAAGATATGCAATTATTTATAATTGAAGAATGTGATATGTCCAGCTCAAAAACATCTGATAAAAATATTCATTTGAAAAACACTAAAATATCACCGCAGAGCAAGTGTAGATCTTTAATATCTACTTGGCCTGCACTTTACTGAATAACTTGTGTAAAACAGCTGTCCTAATGATATATACTTGCCTTGATCGAAAACGGCTAAGGCTCGTTGAAAAAGATAACTGCATGGAATGGGCATATTTGAAACCCAGTGTATGTATTCCGTTGTTAGGGGAACTTTTCGTTTTCATAAATATTAAAGACATTAAAAGTACGCTTTAGAACCAGATACTCTTCTTTTGAAGTCTTCAACAACGATTATTTTAGCGACAATTGGTATAAACGACAAAGTTCATACCGCTACGTTGTGACTGTTTTGGATGAATTTCCTTGAACAATTTCACAATGAAACCAATGAGATTTCAAATTAATTATTATTGTCTCAGAAATTTTGCATAGGCCCCGTTTCCATAACTTGTTTACGTTTTTTTAAACTTTAAAACACCTAATTTATTTGTTAATCTTAACGTTAATGAAATCTGTCAAAGGCAATGTATTGTTTTCACAAATTCCTTTTTATATTATCAAAGAAAGAATTAATTTTTGAAAATTTATATTAAACAGAATAAGTATTCAATAAATCAAAAATGTTTGTTGAATAAACGAGTTTACGGTTTATGGCTTTTTATTTTTTCAAAACCTGAGAGAATATGGTTGAATCAACTGTAATATGTGTTCTTATTCTTTGATGCAATTTTATGTTCATTTCCGTTTTACTGGTTTGCTATAAGACAACGCTTTATTAAAAATATCACAACAAAAAAGGTTCGCCGAAGTGTGCTTATAAGCAAAGAAAAAAAAAACGTTTCGCTCCTTTAATTATATAAGTTAAGATAGCACGTATTTGTTTGTGTTGTATTCGTTGTATAGACATATTCATATTCCTCACCCATCATTAGTGGTTATTGGTAAGTTCTCGGGTTCCGTATCATATCCCTGCACGCACGTGCTCATCATAAATTGCGGCCAGGTGTTACAGTTGCAGTGCTTAAACTTAACTGTTTGCAGATGATTGGTGCTTAAATATTCAAGACTAACAAGCAGTACATATCCCCCCTTCCCCCATTTTATATTATTGTTAACGTATAATATTTCGACCTCCGTCTCGACTGTAAATATTTTTAAAGGATTGCAAAGGAATTAAGGTTAACGATTTGTATGCCTGATTTCTTACCTCAAATTCGGACGCACTATAACATTACACACTGTGATTGGTTTCGATTACTCATTTATCCGGATGACCTTTTAATATTTAAACAAATATGTAACTGATTAATTTTTTGGCTTAATCTTTATTTTTAAAGCATATTTGTTATCTTAATCGTTCTATATTCAGAACAGAATATGAGTAACGGTTATTTACTAAATTCTACAATTTGCACATTCAGTCATCTTTAATTGTTTCCAAACCTTTGATAGGAATGATCTCAAATAAATATATTAGCATTTAATAGTCTTGATAAAAACAACAACAGTTTCTTGTGGTATGTTGTGTTGTGTTGCATGTCGTCTATCGAAGAAGAGTTAGTCTCTTGCCTTATATAAAAGACTAGCGTACAGTCACAACAATGAATCTACTGATCATTTATCGTTTATTAAACAAATTTACACCTCCAGCCAAAAGCATGAATGATATTAAACTTAAATCATAGTCTGTCTAGGAGTCAGCAATTACATGTTATTCCACACTGTAACATTTTGTAGGTGCTGATATATGAAACACAGCGTGAAATACATTTCCAGGATCTCTGCTTTAAAAAAAAGAATTACATGACCTGTTAATAAACAGCACAATACTTTAAGTCTCGGGAAAAGTTGTGTATGAAATATTTAAGTTGTCAAATAATGTGTCTGGTTGCATCTTCATGTACAATATTTTTTACTTGTATTTATGGTGATAAACATTAATTGCTATAATTGCTAAAATGCACAGAGTAGGAGAATGTACATGGTAAGTGCTTTGTTGAATTATTTATTGGATTAAATATTCAATACATTGCAAAACAGCTGCAAACCAGCAATTGGTCGGAGCTAGACACAATATGAGTTGAAAAAAACATTCTCAAGTTTTGAGAATTTTACAATTAATTTTGATACTTTGCAAGCAGTTGAGATGCCAATTGGGATTAAGCTTGCATATACCGCAGTATGAATGCTTTTATTCCCCGCCAAGTGTACGCGTTTGTCCCTTGAATGTCATGTCGACTGTCGAGCCGCATGCTCAGATGTCAAATGTTGCATGAACAGCGTGCAACGTATTATGTGTCTACTATACACAATCAAAAGTTGATGCTCCAAATATTTTCAAGCCCAATGCGTCACGTCAATCTAAGAAACACGCGATAAAGAATTTTTAGCCTGGTTGTTGTTGTTGTTATGCACGCTAGACTTTCACGTCTATTGACTAATGCGAAGTAACAGATTTCAAGACAGATGGCTGGCTGCATAGGATAACTTTCACAGGTTCTTCATAGTTCGTGCATTTTACTAGCAAGGAAAATCCAATGAATGAATATTGATAAAATGTGTAAAAACTAATTCGTTGAAACATGTTGGATATCAAATACACATATTTAAAGTTTCTCTAGTGTGTAGTCTAGTATACAAACACTCTCGGATGACTTACGGACTTCAATAATTGGCAGATGCATTTCATAATTTGTGTAAATACGTTAAATGTTTGATACACATATACTGTTGGTGGATAAACCAGTTAAGTAGTAACATATATTTTGACATATCAAATAATAGTAGGCTATCAAATCACTGAGTTGACACTCGGTGGCCGCTTATGATAATACAGATATGTAAATTATGTAAGAGTGCAGACTTCATGTGTACAGCTCGGTAGCTTTAACAGTATTAGTTTAAAGTCAACAGTGTTAAGTATCATTTTATATCTCCATTGTCAAAAACGAACTAAAAGGAGTTGTGTATTATTTATGGGCTAAAATTTTGCTGCGTTTTTAAGTTTTTATTATTTTTTACTTTGAGCCATTCGTTTGATATCCCGTTTGATATTAATCGTTTATGAAGAAAACATACATTATTTGCGTATTCAACAACGATTTCTTAAAATAAGTTTGAATGCATTTGGACATGTGGAACTATTCTTGTGTGCATGTATTCAAGAATAGCAATTAATACATTTTGATTCCGCAAACTAAGCATATTAAAACGTCGCAGCTAACTTTTTTACAAACAATACCAGTGGTAAACGTTCAAACTGTCTCCCTTGTTGAACAGTGAACGAGTTGCATGTAAAAGTGACATTTACGAGCCCGCTATGTTTAAACATTCTCTACATGTTCCTTTATGTTTTTAATCTTGTGAGGTTAAGATAGTGGTAATCAACTTTAGAGCGACACGCGCGTATTTGATTAATGCTTAATCACACCTCGATATAAGTTGGTATTTTTTTATATAAAACATGAACGCAAATTTTATAACTTCTCTGTAATGTTTTCGTGGCAAGTTCGACGGAAAATCCACAGAATTGTGGATTTCTCTTTCAACCGTACGATGTATTACTTTTCTGTAACTTCACCTTTTGATTTATATATACAACTTGACTATTCAAGTAGTTTACGCTGTGATACAGCTAAACTTTATTTGTAATCACATTGGTAAGTTCAACACGACTACTAATTTGAAAACGATATAATACAAATTAACGCGATCTTGAGCGAATTAAGTATGTCATAAGAATGTTGCTTTTAAAACTGGACGGGCTATACCAAGTGTATTCGGACGAAAGTGAGACAAAGGTGCAGTTTGTTAATAAAAGCGAGTAAAACTTATTTCCTTTTATTTTAGCCGCAAGACGAAAACATGCGGCTTGTATGGTAAAGCATGTCACCAATTCAGCGACATACGATGATAGACAAATCGAGCGTGTGTTTGAAGCTTCGAAAATCGCGGAGCACGTCTGGGTCAAGTGAGGTCAACTTGAGAAGTGGACAAGAAGTATACAACGAGATGATGGTCTCCGTCTCCCTGGGAGAGAGTCTCGGTGAAGACACGGATACGGGCAGTGTTGATAAGTCACGACTCGGATTACTTGAAGCCTGTCGCGTTCACAATCACGGTGCGAAGTTTTGCAAAAGGGACTTCTGTGATGTGATTGTTAATGATGTAAATGATAAATGTCGAAATAATAAGAACCTTAGTGACCACTTTTGTGAAATAAGTGAAGCGAGTGTAAATATTGAAGACTTGGACGACGATTCAAATGATATCAATCACAGTTCTGAACAAAAGAACGCGTACAGTAGTGTATGTGAACGAGCGGATTGCTGTTTTTTTCAAACATACACAGAAGCTGGCTTTAGACAGGATATCCTAAAATCAAGGTATTGTGTTAGTTCATTTACATGAAATCGCATATATATTGTTGTTGAAGTATGCGAAGAAAGAATTACATGGCGGTATTTTGTTTCTTTTAACATTTCAGAAAAAAATACATATTGCCAAATCGAAATATGTTAGTTTTTTTCTTTTCTTTAAACAAGATAACCCGAACTATATGGCTGATTTAAACTTTTAACAATTAAAAAAAGTAAATAAACAATAAACTACAAAAAAGACACACACACTCACGTTGTGATTTTAAATGAACTTAATTGTTTATCTATAATTTGAAAAAGACCAACACAAAATCATTTAGGTTTTTATTGTTGTTGCTTTCCAGTTTTTCAGAATTTAGGTCCAGAATTATTGTGTGTTGGATGTTTCAATCTTGTTAAACTAAGAGCGTTTATTTCAATGCTTGAGTATTTTAGTAGAATTATCATACTTAATTTGTGGCTTTTTTTCAATAGCGATGTGCCGAGAACATGTTTGCTATATTCCAAATGACATTTTGTTTCATGACATTTTCGTGGAAGAGTGCCTTACTATCTTGGATAAGTTGTACGCGTGCTACTGAAAGTACAGTTATATGTTTGCTGTGGTATTGTGATCAAATGCAAGAACACGGTGTATCGGTTGGCAAAGTCTTGGTCCAGATAATTATATGTAATTGGTGCATTATTGGCAAGCATTTTCATGGACCGGAATCACAGTCCTAAGTAGGTCAACGTCATAGGCTCAAACACATATGAATAGCACACTGATACAATCTTCAACATTTCTTTGATAATACAGGGGCGGTGATCCCAGCTGGAATATTAATTTAATATGTTGTATTATGCCCTGAACAGTATCCGATATTGTATTTCTCTATGGTCACCTTACAGTTAAAAGACGGGCTAGATTATTGTTATAAGAGACGTTATCCTAGTGGTGTTCCTCGAATTGCGACTTCAAGCTTTAAAAGCACTCATTATGAAACAGTCACTTGTCGGCTGCATCATCCGAAGCTTTCGCCCTAATTGTTATTGGTTTCATTCCAACACGATGATAAATTTAACCAGCTGCTGTTCAAGTTTCTCTTTAAGTAGGTCGCTTTATTGTGCATTGAATTAAAAAAAGTAGTTTATTCTAAGAAGCGACGCAGTTGCCATCGTTCGTATTTAGCATCGTAAGTAAATCTACCATGTAAGTTAAACTAAAAATATAACCACTGAAAATCAGGTAAAGTTCCCCTTATTCCTACTTTTTTACTGGAACGTGTGCTTTTTCATCTGCAATTTACGTATTACCTTATTAAGCTATTAAGGTATGAAGTGCTAAATTACGTACACTTATATCGGTTATGACATTACAAAAATGTACATTCATTATTTATACAATATATTGAACAGCAAATAATCAAACCAAACAAAATATTGGAAAAGACATTTTTCTAAGTAACCATAAATTTTCAAACCAAGAGCGGTCGTTTTTTTCGAAATTTAATGCTTTCGTGTACGACTTTTTACTTTTTTTTTCCATTTTTGGAATTAATATATGAACTTTATCTTAATATAGTATATAGTTCAAATTATGTCAATACATGCCACAATATATCTAGAACCAGAAATAGATGTTTACAAGCTTCGCGAAGAGAAACGATGCGTGTTTTTATGTAATTTACGAGTGTTTACCAACCTAGTACACATACTATGTGTGGGGCTTGGCTTTATCATTCGTTCTACGACCATTCTTCCCTACTACAGATACAGGATTATCTACACATAAGTATGCACGGTGGTACAGAATCAATCATACTTTAATTGGAGCTATCTTAGAAGCATATTATGTGCGTATTCATTGTGCAAGGATGTACGCAAAGACCACTTAGATATTATGTGAGTTAAAGACTTAACATAGGTGCGGACTAGTTAATAATTTCTTCTGAAATTATTCTTCACTTTATAATATCTCGTCAGAGGACATTTAACAAAAAGTCTACTGTATCATTATATGCAATAAAGAATTTATTTGCGTGCAACCGCTTGCGTTAGGACAAAGATTGCACTTAATCATTGCATCGCTCTTCCTTTTGCGCTCGACATTCGACATTGAATTAACATAAGGTGATCTGTTGTGCTCGGAATTTAATGAAAAAGTAAAAGTTATTTCAATGCAACAACGTATTCTTAGTATTTGCAAAACCATTTAGACGGATGTGACTTTTAGGTGTAAACTACAGGTGCATCGTTTTATGACAAACGTATTGAGGAAATTCTCGACAGGTGATCGACTTTTCTGGTAAAAACTAGTTCCGAATCTTGACATTTTAAAGATGTTTATATAAATGAATATTCAGATGGCCTGCTAAATTGGTAGTGATTCATTCAAATAATTATTACCGTATTAACGTATATATTACCTGTCTTTTAAAGTTCGGACTTTAATTTATATATCCAAATGTATGCCTAATTACATATGTAATGTTTTTCTTACAAGGAAGCATGCCGTCGCTCATTTCTGCGACCAATCATATTTAAAATTTGCTGGCGTTTAGCATTTTTATGAATGACAAATGCTTTTCCCAAATTGTTCATTCAATAAGAATTATGTTGCCTGGAACTATATGAAGAGTTATTATTATGAATTTAAACGTAACAAGAGAAACACGCCGGTATGTTCAAGTCGCTCCAGATTGGTAATATTGGTACACGGACGTTCCATACAAATGGAACCCAACTGATGTGTCGTGTTTTAAAGAACTGTTGTCTAGATTATTCCTACTGCAAGAGTCATGGTCTATCATAGTCTAAGATGATTTCACAAATGCTCCTCTTGGATATTAAATCTACTTCGAACATTGCGTTAATTCCCGTAAACCAGAATTGAATGTAAATGGTCTTTATTGTTCTATCACTAAAATGGTCGTGAAATAAAGGATTCGCTTTAAGGAGAATACGTACAGGCGCAATGGTAGGACTGTATGTCAAAGGTTAATGTTATACTTTATGGTCATGACAGGTTATTTTTCGAAAAGTGTATTTTTCGGACAGATATTTTCTACAAAGAATGAATGGGCTGTTCGGAATTTAGAGTTTACGAAAACGGTAAATTTTTATAAACCTAATGCATAAATACTGAAATGAATCTTAAGACATCCTTGGATAACAAATATTTATGCGTAAACAGAAACATACTTTCGTTTTTCGAGGGCTCAATCTGAACCAATCTGAATGCTCTTTTCAGTCAGTAGGATTCCGCTTTCATCTGTTTGTCATTATTCATGCCCAGCTGGTGTTTATCCACATTTTATGTGTTGTTTTAACGGTATGGGGGACATCTGTTATACCCTTCATTTGATATTTACAAAATGTCTGCTTCAACGTGACAGGTTTAATTCATCTGATGCATTCGATTCGCAGTCAAAATTAAAACATTTATTATGATAATGTCGGTCAGAATATATGCAGCTGGTTTATGACAACATTTCTTTTTTTATTTTGATTACAATATGGACCACGCGCATTAATACTTCAAACCATCTAACCTAAATATTTACATGTATACACTGGTATGAAGAGCACAAATGCTGCCTCGGACTGAAAGACAGGTGGGAACAACTTTAAGCATGGTATTTTGCTAGAAAACCATCTTTAGAAGACCACACAGGCAAACTATATACATGGACGTAAATTTCATGTAAAGAAACGCTTTCGCAGTTTTTTTACTGTATTCATGTTGTTTTATTTACTGTCGTTTTTATATTGTAGTTCATATTTGATCATGTATTGTTTGCAAAAATAATTATGAATTAATTTATTGTGTCTTAATGGGTACAAAAATGCTCCAGATTTTTCGGTTGCAATAATGAAAACAAGTATGCATCCGCTGAAAGGTCAATTTCAAGAAAACATTGGCATGCAGACACGCTCGCATTATAAAACAGATGTTTAATCGTTAAAATAGAAAAATACGAATCATTGCTAAAAACAGTAAAACTGAAATATGTTTAACCAGCAACAGAATCAGAGTAATGTAATGCAGTTTTTTTGTTACTATGTATTCAAACACGATAAATATCTAGAATTCATTCAACAATATAGTCTTTTTAAGTGATTAACAGTCATGAGAGCAAACATTTAAGTCAGACGTAGACAAAACTATGAAAAATTGCGAAATAAATTACAGTTAATATATTTGTGGTTTCAATTGTGTTCTTAATACGGGATTATGTAAAACCGCATCAGAAGACAACTTATATTGTAATTCAAATGTCAGCCACACAAAGTTATTTATGTATTTATAACCCAAAAACGTCTTTCATGAATAAGCAAGCGTTCAATCGTCCTTAGATAAGAAATATTTGAGGATCTCTCTAACCCTCTCAGCTTCTCTGCAACTTGTATAATCGCAGAATACTACACTAAACTGCTGATACAGCGAATGACTGAATGCACACAATTAAGAGCACGTATGTTTAACCAAAAAAAAATCAATCCATTTTTTAATTGCTATACATCTGTAGAGTTTCATGAAATGAATCGTCATTCATTGAACAAGTGAAACGCTGCTCTAATATTCGTATGTGGTAGATAACCACATCTTTCTACACTACAATAACCCTTTTGCCCTATTTGACAAAGTCGGAATTTGAAGAATGTGTGCATACACACAAAACAAACAGTAACACACATTTAAACATGATATCGTTCTATGGTATCTTTTGTTTAAAGGAATCTTTAAAAGCCCCGTTATCGTCCACTAAAGTATGTAGTGTGCTTTTGGGATTCCATTGATGTTTGATTCACACTACAACACCGCCAAAGAAATGATTCGATAAAACCCAAATTCTTTCCGCATAAATTTATACTGCACATATATTGAACACTTGGTGACATTTTTGATATAACAAAGTATGTCGACATTTTGTTTGCATATAATATTCCGTTGGCGTTAATATATTATTCGTCATTTTGGCACATCTTTGATAATTCCATTCGATAATTATTGGACTTGCAACTTACGTTCTACAATGTTTAATCTTTTTGCAATGAAAGACAAACAAAGATGACATATGTGTTAAAAGTCATTTATATTCGGCGAAGTATTTTTACAAAGAACAAATCGGCAGAATCAAAGGTATATTTCGTGCGCTTTAGAAAATTGTACGGAGTTTGGGTTTCAAACTGAAGCAGATGCGTTATACTTATGTGCTGTTCTTCGACTTTGTTCTTAAGTCACACTTCACCAACCGTTTCATGGACCTCATCGGATTCCATAACCAATAAGAATACCATATAAGAATGTCGGCATAGAAAGTTATTTGTGTTACATTAATGGTGGAAGTTAAAATGTACTGGAGTTTTATATCACTATCATTATTGAGTTAAATTAGAAGAATCGGAAGCTAATGAAACATAGTTATCGTTGATTTTGTTTGGCTCAAGTAACGACATTTTTCAATATGCACTGACAGCATCCGAACATACATTAAATATATATCTTTATAACATACAAATGTGCAGGAGCATAACTGATGTTTTTAACTGGCATATGGTAACATTCTCATGTACTCAATTTCAGATCTTGTAAAGAAGGAAATACATCATCAACATTCTAAACGTGTCACAATAATCAGTAGGTGGTCTTGTAACAAAATTAAAGTGCAGCTTATTGCCATTCAGCATGGCAACCAATGGTAAACGGAGTTGTTTGTTTAATCTAGATTTGCAGAATGAATCGTAATAATCGTATAGCTACTGTACTTTTCAAGGTAATAATCTCTGCATTCATAGTAAGTTAAAAGGTTGTGAGCATACAACTATCAAAAAAAGCTTTATATACGTTTCTGCACCGAGTGCCATCTTGTTGAACAACAGTTTCGTTCCAACCCAGTTTCATGGATGTAATATTTTTCACACAATATATCGTTTGTTTCGTGTTACCAAATAAAACTCCCCCTAATACTATTTTTTTTTCACAATCATTAATATAGACCCACTGTTGTAACTTAATTACCGTTTAATATTTCATGTCGGATAGTTGTTTACATGTCATATTCAAATTGCGTTTCGAGATCAGTTATCCTTTTGAAACACATGGCTTCCTACGTTTGTTAGAAGTTGGTTTGACATGCAACTCAAGTACTATTTTATTCATAACTTTTGCAAGGTTATCAAATTGATGACGCATTTGTGAAAATACCTATGTTTTCTTCGATGTCGTTCCACGCAGGACCAGTCCTATATTCGAGAGCTTGTGTGTGTTGTGTGTGTGTGTGTAATAATTAAAGAAAAACTTAATTTGAAACAAAGGCTTAACATATGGTGTTATAATTACATTAAACAAAATGGCGGCTTGAATATGTATGTAAAAAAGTAGCTATATGCGTATGAAAGGATGTTTAAAGGGCTAGTCCACGTGCGACTAATGTTGATGTCCTCCACCACTATAGTGGGGGACATATTTTGTTTTTACCCTGTTTGTTGTTTTGTTGGTTTGTTGGTTAATTTGTTTGTTGGATTATTGCTTTGCGTCAAACTTTAATATTTACCATAACTTTTGCAACATTGAAGATAGCAACTTGATATTTGGCATGCATGAGTATCTCATGAAGCTGCACATTTTGAGTGGTGAAAGGTCAATGTCAAGGTCAACCTTTAATGTCAAAGGTCAAATATATTGGTCAAAATCGCTCATTCAATATACACTTTTGCAATATTGAAGATAGCAACTTGATATTTAGCATGCATGTGTATCTCATGGAGCTGCACATTTTGAGTGGTGAAAGGTCAAGGTCAACGTCATCCTTCAAGGTCAAAAGTCAAATATATGGGGGAAATAGTGTTTCACAAACACATCTTGTTTTTCTAACTATTATTGTATTTAAAAAATTGCACAATCTGTCGGAGTCGGAAGCTTAATAAATACGAAACTTTCATCGTTGATTCAATATGTCTAGACAGTAGGAACAGAGAAAATATATTTCATTCAAGCGAAGTTTTCTCGGTATTGCAAAAATCGTTTAGACCAAAGAAACGTTTTCATCTCTTTGTCTACATGTGCGTCATTTTATGACGAACTTATTGAGGAAAATCTTGGCAGGTGACAATCATTTCTTTCAAAACTGTTCTAATTCTCGACACTGGGCTAACGATACTTAATATTCATTTTTCTGGCAAAACTTGAGCGGAGTCATACGACGTTCATTCAAGTTGGCTAAATGCATTTTACAACTAACTTAAATAGTCGGTGCTCTCTGCTTATGTTTGCTGCAATTGAATAATAAGTTTTGCCCTTTAACATGGGCACTACATCATGATTAAAGTTTAAGCGTGAATATAAAAATAACACATTTCACATATCCAAGCTTCCATTGATTGTTGAACTACTCTGATGTAATGTTAACTATGTAACCATAGTGTTAGGTCGCACGACACACATGATCATATCTCATGTTAAAAGCCAAAGCCACACTTGGATGCAGTGTTTAACTTAACACGACTGTAATTTACCAAACATGAGCTGAATTATTTTGTCAGTTTGTATTATAAATATGGAACTTCATGTTAGATATTTTACCTACAGCAGTTTTCTAATAATGGTTCTGCCATAATTTGGAAAGCAAATTGAAGTTCGGAAATAAGATATCAGACGAGACAATGCGACATTTATTGCAATTACATTAAATTAATGAAAATGTGGTTTCATATGTTAATAATTGTTGCGGAAGTGTTATGACAAGAGCTGAATCCAACTTAACTTTCGAGCCTATGTTACGAATTCAGAAACAAATGCTTATGAATTCTTAACATGTCACCGGCGGATTTAAATATGACAGGAGAATGCATGAGAAATAGCACCACACAAGTAATGAATATACCAATAACTTAATAGTTTACGTTTCCGTACGAGATTCAATGTATTAAATTACTCGATTTGAGTAAAATTAAGCAAGCAATTGCTTTTTATTGGACACATGCACACATTGTCTTGTCTTTGTGATATGTAATTGATGTTCTATATAACGCCCTTTGATAAATAGTGAGGCTTTTTTAAAAATTAATTTTACATACATTTAATTAAAAAATAAATAAGTGCTGCAAGTTATCCCAATGACTTCAATGACATATATGTCAATCTGAGTAATTTAATATTAACTTACGTTGATTGCCTGTGTTACCTTCCACGGATTGTTCTACCTTATTGAATTAAATGTTTATGCGATTGTAAAAAGAATACATGCTGATACCACGTAAAAAGTAAATATGCTGATACCACATAAATCGTACTTTTTAATAAATGTATGTGTCAAAGTCCTAAATAAGGCATCAAACGTAACAGCGGCTGTTTGACCATCGATGGATATTGATGTATGATCAACTGCTTTTCAAAGTATGGCGATTAAATGCTGTCAAACTGTTACCAAAATATTCCTAAAGTTTTGTCTGCCTTAAATGTTAACTATAATTTTGAAGGCAACCGGTGTGTCAGAAGTAATAAATTAAATAAGACAATGATACAATAGTTGCAATTAATGACACACTGATTTTGGAAGATTTCTTGATACGGAAGCGTTGTATAACCGCATGCGGCCAAACATGTTTGGAACTCAGCGTCAGCCAAACAAAATTCTGAATGTGCACGCGATGCTTGAATTATAACAAGTCTCAAACGTCATTTAAGATTTCTTATTCATCGTATACATGTGATTTGGAATCCGTATACTATATTAATAAAACAATGAGTAAACATTCTTTGTGAAGCTGTCTATATATTAAGAGCACAGGCTACACCGGTATTCACATGAAAATATCGAACGACAGTAAGAAACCCGCGAAATGTAGTCATGAACACAGGACTAAACTCATAAGTATACGCTGTACGTTCCACAGAATTTTATCATAACACCGCATTGATATCTGCCTGATATAACGTTGCCTGATATATTTTTTTATATCATGATGAACAGGAAGTTCTTATATCAGTCAATGTTTGGAGTTACGTGGGATTGGCAATAAAGTCAACAATTTCTATCAACATTTATCAGGTTCAACAAAACAAACAATTTGATACCAAGAACGCATATATTTTATTCTAGTTTAAAGTTATAAATCACAAAAACGTTTTTTTTTAAATAACCACAGCCCGCACTACAAAGTTAAGTGACGTCATCAATGGGACAATAAGTCTTAAATATCGATATAGTCATTGCACTCGCAAGTGTTGCACAGAAAGTCAAGGCAAATGATAACTGTATGATAATCCTCAACGTTTTAACAAACGATTTAACACGCTTATGTCAATATTGACACCATCCTCAAAATGTCAATTTCAATACACATCTCCAAAATGGCGTCTCCAAACTATTCGGTGAAGTGTGTTCTTCGATTAAATTTGTCGCTGCAGCCCATTCCTGATCTCCAATTCAAGACGTTTATAATTAAAGCGGGTGTACTCTTCTCATTCGTAGTGCAAACTACCGTTTTTCTCTATACGATGTTTAAAATAAGCGATTATTCGTGTCGTCTTTTCGAACGCCGTTGCTACATTTATGTCAATGTGTAAAAGCCGGATCAGCAAAATCAGCGGGGATCCGTACATTTTAAATATAATAAATGGATTGTTTTGCAGATTTTTAGAAACATGTGGTATGATAAACAGAAAAACAGGTTACTGTCCCATCGTTTTGTAATATATCAGGCTCGGCACGAAAAAAATAACGGCTCGGCAAGCCTCGCCGTTATACTATTCTAAGCCTTGCTTGATATATTACAAAACGATGGGACAGTAACCGGTTATTCTCTATATATCACGGAGACCACACACAAATGACTCAGATAATCAAATATGCTATAAAACGTTGTGATATCATAATGGAGTGAGGGAAAAGTTCCGGAAGTCTGAACAGTACTGTTTCTTTCTCAATTATCATTTAGGTAAAGTTATACGATCGGTGTGAGTGGGACTTTGAAAGGAATTAATGTACAATGTATTGCAACATCAATAATAAAATGTATTAGCTACAGATCATCTGACTGAAATTGTCGGTTTTCTATGAAATATATAGAATCAGATTTAAATTCCGCATCTTATCGTGTGAAATCCGATTCAGTATTAAACGGCTGGGGGAAAACCGGATTTTGAATTACGAACCTTACAATGATGTTTCAATTCCATGTAGGTATTCGACATGTATATATCATATGTTGTGTTGGAGACTTGCAATGCTGTTTCTATTGAAATAATAAACGGAATATTAAAATGACTGTGGCGTTTCGGTGGATTTTAGCGAACGAAAATGGTTGTGAAATACAACGTCACAAAAATAAACTAATGGGTATCAACCCAAGGAACACCGATGCCATTTAATTTATTTAGTTATTATAAACCTACAGATAACCGGTGTATTCTTCGTAGGGAGATACATAATAACAGACCACAATAACGTATCTCACGGTGTTGAATGCGTACCCGTATTAATTGGCTTGAAAAAAAATGTCGGTTTTAACATAGACATCATAGTGACGTCATGATCAAATTATCAATGTAATTTAATATATAATGTTATGCTAATTCTCGCGATGCATACATTTTGTATTGCGTTTGTGACTCCCTATGTTGCTTTTCATCATTGGAAGGAAATTATATTATAAATGGAATATTATTAGGTTGTAATGTTTAGTTATGTTCGGTTATGTGGACATAATGATAGGTTAAGTTAACATTTGGTTGGGTTCAGGTAACACTGGGTTGGGTTAAGTTAATATTATGTTGGGTTTAGTATACAATATGTTGGGTTCAGTTAACATTGTGTTGGGTTCAGGTAAAATTGTGTTGGGTTAATATGACATTTGGTTGGGTCAATTTAACTTAACATTATGTTGAGTTAAGATTGACGTTATGAAATGTTAAGTTGAAATTATGTTTGGTTAAGTGGAATTATGTTGCATTGTTTACATAATGTTCGGTTGAGATAATATTGTGACTTTGCCGTTATTATATTTAGATATATTCAAGAAAAACAAGAAATGTGTTGGTCGGAAACACTATGTCCCCTTCTGTGCCGTTTTCATTTTTTTTACCTTTGACCTTGAAGGATTACCTTGACCTTGACCTTTCACCACTCAGAATGTGCAGCTTCATGAGATACACATGCATGCCAAATATGAAATTGCTATCTTCAATATTGCAAAAATAATGGCAAAATGTTAAAGATTTTCATTTTTTTGACTTTTGACCTTGAAGGATGATCTTGACCTCTCACCGCTCAAAATGTGCAGCTCCATGAGATACACATGCATGCCAAATATCAAGTTGGTATCTTCAATATTGCCAAAGTATTCATAATATTAGCGATTTTGGTCACATATACTTGACCTCTGACCTTGAAGAATGACCTTGACCTTTCACCACTCAAAATGTGCGGCTCCATGAGATACACATGCATGCCAAATATCAAGTTGGTATCTTCAATATTGCCAAAGTATTCATAAAATGAGCGATTTTTGCCACATATATTTGACCTTTGACCTTGAAGGATGACCTTGACCTTGACCTTTCACCACTGAACATGTGCGGCTCTATGAGATACACATGCATGCCAAATATCAAGTTGCTATCTTCAATATCGCAAAAGTATTCATAAAATGAGCGATTTTGGCCACATATACTTAACCTCTGACCTTGAAGGATGACCTTGACATTGACCTTTCACCACTCAAAATGTGCCGCTCTATGAGATACACATGCATGCCAAATATCAAGTTGCTATCTTGAATATTGAAAAAAATATTTCAAATGTTAAAGTTGGAGCAAACAGACCAACAGACCAACGTACAGACCAACAGACAGGGCAAAAACAATATGTCCCCCATTATAGTGGGTGGGGGACATAAAAGACCACACAATTGGGGTATATTTAGGTTTTTTAATAGGTCTAAATCAAAAGTAAGGTTTTCTTATCGCACTTATTATTACATTTTTGTCACATCTCTTGAAAACAGCCCAATAAAAATGTCATCGTTTCTTAAATATAAAACATAGTTTTTAAGGCGAATTTAATGTCGGAAGTAGGTAATGAGATGTAACAATGCAGCATTTATTGAATGAATGCAGTTGTGGTTTCAGATTGTGAATGAATGTCACGGAAGTGTTATAAAAGTGCAACCATGTGGATTATATTGACAAAAAAACACCGACACTGTTGAAGATGTTTTACTGCACCAAGACATAACATCAGTCATTTCCACTACTTATAATGTAGTGGTCATTCATCTCTGGTTGTGCGATACCCAATCAACAAGTACTTTTCTCAATATTAAGGACAGCTGAAAATTTAATAATTTGCATATCCCAGATCATTTTATTCCATTGCTGACATCGAAGTTCTAATTTCGACACATGGTTAGAAATTATTAAATGAACTGATGTTTACTTTATTTTTTTCTAGAAGAGTGAAATATTGCATTCCGCTATTATTTCCATTACAATTAAAACGTGTTTCTGCCAATTTCAAGAGAAATTTATTGTCATTCGTTTTGACAGTAAATGACTTCTGACGTTTAATTAATCTCAGATGCGCAGTGTTAGAGCTTATCAAGAACCGTGTTATAACGCATCATTGCATTCATGAATTCCATACGAAGTTGATATTTTCGCAAACAGAGTAAACAGTAAAACAATAAACATACGTAATTGTTTACGTTTGTGCAGCGAGTGTTATCTTAAAAACACAGTACATTATCTTTGGGCCCAGTTTCGAACATGTTTTTACAAAGTAAATAATTGTATGTTTCCCTACGAAATGCGATACGGCTGATAAGAAAATGGCATTTTAACAAAAACAATTAATTTGGTA
Source organism: Dreissena polymorpha (assembly GCF_020536995.1). Taxonomy (NCBI): domain Eukaryota; kingdom Metazoa; phylum Mollusca; class Bivalvia; order Myida; family Dreissenidae; genus Dreissena; species Dreissena polymorpha. The sequence continues at coordinate 124,237,359 of NC_068358.1, forward strand.
TACATAGATATAGACCAAGTGGTAAAACATGGTTGCGGTTGTATAATAGTAACCCAATGCTTTTTCGGTAGATGTTGACATTTTTTAGTTTCATTTTGCGTTTAGTTTAATAGATTAAAGTCGTGTTATACACCTGTGTTTCTTTCTACATGCATTAAGTTCATTTTACATGACGGATTGGTATTAAAGAATTATAACTGAATAAATTATATTCAATAATTATATATGTGTATTTTAATTATTGTAACATACCATATCGTTTAATTCTTATGAGACTACTATTTAATGTCCCCTCGATCGACTGTTTATGTGATGTCGATATAATGCCTACTGTTGAATCGATATGGTTATGCCCACAAAGTGTCAAATACGTTGACCTTTTCAGTGATGTCCAATAAGTACCTAGTATATTGACTAATGATGCAATGAACAGTTAATGTAAGAACGCGTTGTTTTCATCTGATCTTTGGTCAGAAGTTGTATCTAGATGATGTCTAGGTCAAGTTTGAATGTGGGTCATGCCGGGTCAAAAACTAGGTCACGGGGTCACTTATTGCGTTTTAAACATTCAGCATGTTGTCAGATCTCCAATTGAAGTTTCGATCTTCACCAAGCTTTGTCAGAAGTTTTATATAGATAATTTCTAGGACATGTTCCAACATGGGCCATGCCGGGCCGAAAACTAGGCCACGGGGTCACTTCATGCGTTTTACACATTCAGTACGGTGTACGCTCTCTATGTCAAGTACTTATCATCCGCTCTTCACCAAACTTGGTCAGAAGTTTTATCTAGATGATCTCTAGACCATGTTCGAACATGGGCCATGCCGGGCAAAAAACTAGATCACGAGGTCACTTAGTGCGTTTTTCACATTTAGCATGGTGTTCCCTATATCAGGTACTTTTCATCCGCTCTTCATGTGGGGGTATTTGTCACGTCTGTGACAAAGCTCTAGTTTCCATTTAAAGCTCTCTGCGCTAACCAATTGCGTAATTTCCATTGAGTGGAAACTTGACGCCTGTTGAGGTTTCCATTTATTATGCACTACGGTATCCTTTTGTGTGGTGTCCATTTAGATGTCGATGTAGTGTCCACTACGCTGGCATGTTTTGGGTTGTCAATTTAGTATTTACTAAGTTGAAACCTTTTAGGAAATCCATTTAGTGTCCATCACATTGAAACCGTTTGGCTTGCCCATGTATTGCCCACAAACGTGGACCTCTTGGATGATGTCAATATAATGTCCTCTCAATTTACCGCAGTTAGGATTCCCACTTCGCATCAACTGATTTGACGTAAGGTGTACGTTCATTATTCATTAAAGTGACCTCTTGTGGGTTGTCAATTTAGTGTCTACTACGTTTTGGGATGTCCATTTTGAGTCCACTATATTTACCTCTAGTGTGATATCCATTGCGTGTCCACTACCTTTACTTTTTGTGGTGTATGTTTAGTGTCCATGACGCTGACGTCTTATTATAAATTGTTTGAGATATTCATATTCAATTGACGGCATAAATATTGATTCTCTCAATGATTCATTTACGATCCATGAAATTATTCAGACGATATCATACATGTCCCGAAAAAAGCGTTGATTTGAAAGGTTACGTTGCGGACACACCTAGTCAAAATATTCAATTATGTATTTGATAACAATGCATATCCTGAGTCCTGGACTAAAGCCTCAATTGTTCCATTTTTCAAAAAGGGTGATAAATCTATTCCGGAAAATTATAAAGGAATAACTTTAGTTAATAATCTGGCTAAACTATTTTTAACGCTGCGATGCCGTCAATATAATTGGTGCGGAAATTAATCCATTTTAACGAATGTCAGTTTGGTTTTAGAAACAATCGTAGAACGCCTGCTTTTTTCTTCATATTATAATTCAGAAGGTTTAAGCGAACAATTACAAACTACTTTGTGTCTTGGTAGACTATATCAAAGCATTTGATACCGTCATTCATGATGCCCTATGGATTACACTTGTGAACTCAGGTATCAGCTGTAAAATACTTAATATGCTAAAACCCATATAAGCTATTGTGAAATCGTGTGTTCAATGTTCGAGTTCAATGTAAAAATTAAGAATTGTTTGATGTATCATTAGGGGACACGCAAGGTGAACCATTGTCACATCTTTTGTTTATTTTGTTTATCAATGATATTCGTGAAGTCTACAAACTTATGTATTAATAATGTTGATATGTTATCTATTTTTATGTAAATGTTTGCCCGATTACATTGCTTATTTTTCAACTGATCCCCGTAGTCTACAGCACCAAATAAATTGTTAATATGATTATTCTAAGAAGTGGGTACTCACGATTAATGTCGGGAAAACTAAGGTATGTTGATTTCAAAAGTATAAATTAAAAATATTCACAAATGGGAACTCAACGTCGACAATATTTAAAAAGTATATGTTTTTACGAACTTAGCTGATTAATTCTATAACGCTTCACTAAAACGTGCAGTTGAAGCATTAAACGAGAAGGCTCTCAGAGTTTATAATCACCTTAGTTCATTATTTAGCAGAATCAAATTATGGCCCATTATGCTGAACTCTTGTAATGTGTCAATTTAGGCCCACTATGTTGACCTCTTGTAATGTGGAAGTTTATGACCCACTATGCTGACCTCTTTTAATGTGTCAATTTAAGGCCCACTATGCTGACCTCTTGTAATGTGTCAGTTTATGACCCACAATGCTGACTTCTTGTAACATGTCGATGTATGGCCCAATATGCTGACCTCTTGTAATGTGTCCATGTATGGCCCACCATGCTGACCTCTTGTAATATGTCAGTTTAGGACCCACTATGCTTACCTCTTGTAATGTGTTAGTGTATGACGCACTATGCTGACCTCTTGTAATGTTTTAATTTAAGGCCCACTATGCTAACATCTCGTAAAGTGTCAGTTTGTGACCCACTATGCTGACCTTTTGTAATGTGACAGTGTATGACCCACCACGCTGACCTCTTGGAATGTTTAAATTTAAGGCCCACTATGCTGACCCCTTGTACTGTGTCAGTTAATGACCCACTATGCTGACCTCTTGTAATGTCTCAGTTTATGGCCCACGATGCCGACCTCTTGTAATTTGTCAATGTATGACCCACTATGCTGACCCCTTGTACTGTGTCAATTCATGGCCCACTATGTTGACCTCGACCTCTTGTAATGTGTCAATTTATGACCCACACTACTAGCCTCTTGTAATGTGTAAATTTATGGCCCACTATGCTGACCGCTTGTGATGCGCCCAAAAATTTCCCACTGGGCTGATTTCTTGTTTGGTCTCCATTTAGATCAACTACCGCGACGTCTTTTGTCGTAACCATTAAGTGTTCACTGCGTTGACCGATTGTGAGATGACCATTTAGTACCCACAGCTTTGAAATATTTTTTGCTATCCTTTTAGCATTTTGCGTTGACCTGATTTAACTTAAGGGTGTACTACGCTGACCTCATGTGTTGTATCCATTTAATGTATTATGTGTTGCCAGCTTTCGGATGTTCAATTAGTGACCAATACGTTGACCGCTTTCAGTATGCCCAAATAGTATCTACAATATTGACCTATTTATGGATGTTCATTCATGGCAACTACACTTATCTTTCCGTCCTGTGATGTTAGTGTCTTCTTGGTTGACCTCTTGAGTGATTTCCATGTTGAGCCAACTTCCTTAACCGTGTATTGTTCACTCGTGTGCGGTGTCCATGAAGAGTCCTCTTCGTTATTGCTTTTGTGATGTCCACATAGTATCTGTTTATTGGTAGTGCCCTACGCGTTTCGCCTTTATGTTACGAAAATATTGACTTGAATGATAATGCCACATTACCAAAATTTCACATCTGAATACTTTTCATTTTCCGTATGAAACACGAACGCTTTATTATTATTATTATTATCGAATTATTTTATGGTATTATTCGGTCGAGTATCTTAATTTCGAATCATCTCGCCCTCAAGCATGCAAACAGCTGACTAACTTAAACGTTGCAAGTACACAAAAGAACGTTCAATGGGACTCGTATTTATTTAAGCACAAAAACGTTCAATATTATACTGATATCGATTTTAACAATTCAATGCTCGATAATGTTGTTTGGTAATGTCATTCATAAATTAACACTGCGTTAGTTTTATCACTGAATCGTATATTTATTTATAGAAAGATGCGAACGGTCTACTGAATGGATCTTTGATCTTAAATGTTATATCAATCTTATGCAATTACTTAGATTTACATTAAGAAATGCATGCATGGTAAAGCATGTGAGACAATGCTGAAAGAGCGTATGTACAGGCGCGCGATATTTCACGGTAAATATCATGGCCTTCTCAGTAGGTATAAGTGCACGATGGTAATACGATGAACTTAAACCTGTGAGATCGGCGGATTTCTCGGGAAAGATTAAAGAAGAATTATATCACTTCCTCGCTCGTTATTGTTGATACATTGATAAGGAAAGGAACATTTTAATCTACGATTATAACAAAGTCTGGGTATGTTTCTATTTTTCCAGAGAACAGTGTTCATGCGAGTGCCAGTCAACGCGATCTTTCCAGTTAACAAACGACAGTGGTAAAGCAGACGAGAACAAATACTTAAATGCAGACGATCGTTTGATAAGCGTTAAGTCCCGACGGAATTCAGGACGCAGAACACATAGTAAAAGTTCGAGAAGTGATGTGACCACAGAGGATACTAATAGTTCACATTGTAGTAAATGTAATATTTGTAAAGCTCTAAGTTCCTGGATCCATAACAATATGGCCATGTTTGTATGCTACCAGTGTTTAATAGTACTCGTGCTGTGCGTAGGTGGCGTGTTTATGGGGATGAACTACTCAGGTGACAAATCCAAGACGGCATCTTTGCACATGAAGCCCGGCTCGATGGAGCCTCTTATATATGACTATCCAAGTGAGAGCGAGGTTGATTACGTCATATCCGACAGGAACCGCGCGGATTACCCTCACCAGCATCTGGCGACACGAGTTATACTGGTAAGAATTAACACATATACATTTATTCAAACATAACGTTTACGTTAAGTCACTTTTTTTTATAAATAGTTCAGTTATAAAAAATTGTCTTAAATAACTGTACGTATGATCATGTGTATTTCAAATATGAATTCAATAACAAAATTACCGTAGTTTAAAAAACAAAAAGTATAAATTAATATTTTAAAATGTTTATGTCCATTTTGATCTCAAAAATAAAGAATACACTAAACATCGCTACATTTATAATCGTTTCAAATATATAATATTCATTATGAAATGTCTAAATACGTATGTATTTTACATATAAGTGATATATATTAAAATGCATATATGATAGTATCCTCAATTTATTCTTATTCGATCGTTTACGTTAGCCTACTAATTTACCTTTTATATGATCGGATAGAGTCGCTTATGAGGTTACGATCAGACGACATTTCAGTTTTATTTTAGGTTCCCTTTTTTATCAAATCAAATATCAAGTTAGGTAAAGCGTCTGGTTTTAATCCGTTCCTTATGAACAAGAAGGTATGCCAAACGACTTATTAAAGCGATGATTTGATTGATTATTGAAAGGTCAACTTAGAATGACCTTTAATGCGATTCTATCAGTCATCGTATACTATAAAAGCGTCAAATTGGATATTTTAATGAGCATTGCAAATGTTTATTTTATAAACCATTATTGTTAACGTTCTAACAACTGTCTGAAGAAACCAATTTCAACAACAAGTTTAACAGATTAAATATACATATTAGACCTGTTACTTCAAAAATAAATAAAAACTTCGAAAGCATTTTTTTAATTCAGTGAAATTGAGATTTGCACCTGCACAATCGAAATCTAATTTGATATTTAAATGAACAAGTTAATTATGGGATTTACTGAAGGAGTCCTTCAAATCGGTTATATTGTTTTAAATGGTAATATTCGGTAATGTAGTTCATTGTGTATAACTCTGAGAATACGTCTTTTGTGGTTTCATTTTTATATACATCTCTGTATATCTTGTCTACATTTAGGTTTCACAGATATAACTTAATATAAGGTTACTTATTTTACTAAAGACCAAAATATTGGAAGCTAGGGGTAAATGTGGTGTCAAAAATGTTGATAATTACGTACCCTTTATTCTCTGTATAAAAGAAAATTGGTTGTTCATGAAGTACATTTTTAAAATGTCTAGTTGTGCTTTCAAATATTGTTTTTCATTGACCACTGCACCTAAACACGTTTCGATCTGCAACGTATTAGTTTTATCGCTGATGATTCGGTATTCATAGCTCTTCACTCCAAGAAAATAAACAAGAAATTGATTTATTTTTATTTAAGTGGGTGCACGATTAGCTGCAATTTGCTTGAGTCTTCCGGGTATGTATTTGTGCAAGATAAATACAATTCAGTATGAAGAAAATATTTAATTGAATGTGTTCAACCTTAGTACAAGTCATCGTGTGTGTTGTTTTGCAGTATAAAAATTAATTCCGCGTCAAATATTGCAACATGTAATGACTGAAGAAATTCACAATTGAATGTTAAATATAACATTGTATAAATGTATAATTATTTAAAATAATGGCATGATCTTTTCATATCTGTTTTACGTGTTATTATCAGGTATCCTTATTTATTATGCCTCCGCAATAGTGTTCCCCCATTATCAGCCTCAATTATTACAAGCGTTAATTTTAGTTGACGTTATCAAACTTGGGCGCACTAATGATTCATTCACAAACATATGAGCCACGTTTAGGCGAATATGTGTATGTTACCACATGTGGCCAGCCTATCTGCAGACTAGCCTGTGCGATCGCGCAGTATTGTCAGGAGCTACCTGGCGTATTTTTGAAGTGGACAAGGTAGCTCTTGACAAGACTGCCCGGAAGCGCAGACTTGTCTGGAGCTACGCTTGCCGTGTCAGAAAACCCGTGTTCGCATGACGCGGGTTATATCCGTATGGTATGTTCACGTTACAAACTTCTTTATTTGTGTACGAAATGTTCAAACAAACAAAAAGAATTGTACAATCACTATGTTGTATGATCATATACATGTTTACATTGTATGTATGATATTGAATAAAAAAAATAAAAATAAAAAAATAGTTTCTGGTTTGATTAATCCATCTTGTTATAACAGATGCCTAGAAAGGTTAACATTTGATAGCTCTTCATGCTATTTTAATAGACGCTATAGATCACTTCAACTACTTTAGAACTATTTGCACTAGAGATCGCACACACTTTATAGAAATATGCTATTTTAAAGATAGCGACAGCGTTATTCTCGTGGTAAAATCATGTATTGTATGGCCTCGAAGGACGCTATTCTGAAATGGACTATATATACACTAAAAAAGATCAAACAAAAAACATAAACGAATGCACATGTTGTGTTTAATTAGGTTATAACGCAGACTGTAAATATACATAATTCGGAAACAGGACATGTGTCTATTGACAATCGTCTCCACAATCTACCCGTTCTTGCAATTTACACTTTTTGAGTTACACGCAACAGAAAATCAAACGGACGGACGTTACTGTTCAGATAGGGGCGGATCGATTATGAGTAAAAAGTCTCCATGAAAACCGATTTGAAAATTGTAAGAAAAGGAATGAAGTTTATTATAATAATTGTTAACAATAATTTATTTTTAGGAAACTTACTTATCCCAACCGTCTGTTACTAAACTACATAATTCAAAAACAGCGTAACCTTTTGTATTTTGTCATAAGACGTGAAATATTGGCTGCGATGCCGTGCATGGCAGCAAATATGTCCATATAATCTCGTTCTCGTGCCACTGCTTCCACGCACAAAATAGACATGGATAGATCGCAGTATAGACATTTATCTATGATGTTTGGCGTATGTTCCTTGTATCATTACAACGATGCGCCTACTAATATGTAGCTTAATGGCCTTTTTATCAGACTTAGATAAATATTCGCGCAGCAATTGTTTACATTTCCCCATGCACTGAACTCTTTCGTTTCGGTATCAGTTTGCATAAATCAGCGATTGTCTTTAAAAGCTGAAAATAAACATTTAACTGATGGAGTATTAATACTTTACAATTGTTTTTTGCTTCATGGAAAAATAAACATTTCTCAGAAATATAAAGGTGGGCACATTCTTCATGAATTCTTATTTCTTTCCCACAAGGATGAAGTGTTCTTTCGACATCCAACATCCATCTCCGCGTGTATCAATTTTTCTATCATCGTTTACAGTTCCATCTCCTCGTGTATAAATTCTTCTATCATCTTTTACAGTTCCATCTCTGCATGTATTAATTATTCTTTCATCTTTAAAATTCCATCTCCGCATGTAGTAATACTTCTTTTTTCTTACACAGTTCCATCTCCGCACGTATTTATTCTTCTGTCGTCTACACAGTTCAGTCTCCGCATGTATTAATTCTTCTTTCATCTTTCACAGTTCCATCTCCGCATGTAGTAATACTTCTTTTATCTTACACAGTTCCATCTCCGCACGTATTAATTCTTCTGTCGTCTACACAGTTCAGTCTCCGCATGTATTAATTCTTCTTTCATTTTTCACAGTTCCATTTCCCCTAGTATAAATTCATCTTTCGTCTTAAATAATTCCGTCTCCGCCTTAAGTAATTCTTCTTTCATCTTATGCAGTGTTATCTCCGCACGGATTCACTTTTCTTTCATGTTACAAAGTTCGATCTCCGCGCGATTATACGCAAACTCACAATAGCCTGTAAGGTGTAAAAGACCCAAATGAACAAGGAAATATACATGCGTTGTAGGATTCAAATATACATGCGTTGTATGATGCAAAAGATATTTAATAGAACGGCGGTTTCTTAAAATGACCGCTTACGAGTGAAAATAATACTGACTTGATGATGTCTACGTTTTATTTCTTATTCTCATTACCGCTGCATGTGTGTACTGATCAAAATTCAAAACTTATTTTAATTTAGATCTAAAAACGAACTAGTGGTCAATGAGAATTTAATAAAATCAACGCGTGTGCACACATATCAATTTTCATTTTTTAATCGATTAGTTCGAGATATTATTAATCAGTATTTATCTGAAGTAAACTCTACGGTCAATGCATGTCGACCTGGTGAGCATTGATTGGATATCTACTGAGCCATCTGGAAGGCGATGAAAGGTTTGCTTGATCAGTTATAATAATCAGTAGAAAAACCGATATGAATTATATTAACGTAAATAACACCATACGAATTCGTACTATCAATAACAAAACTTGAGTGTAGTTAACTTTTTATTTAAGTAAGTTTTCTGAAGACTTCAATTCGAATCCCATTGTAGGCTTGCATCAAACATAATAAATTTGGATTGCATTTTTAACAATTAATAAATATACCATTTTTACTTCATACTATATTCTCGAAAAAAGGTATTAACTTTTAAAACATGTATTTATTATTTGGTAAATGGCGACGATATACCCCTTAAACCTTTGTTTAACCTTGGTTGTTAATCGCATATCATGTGTTTGTAATCGCCAAACTTAAAAAAAATCCGTGTTAACATACGTTCGTGCAAAAGTAGTAATAAAAAAATATATTGTATTGATTAAAAAACACCTATTAATTACTTTACCTATTAATTAATTTATCGATGGCTAAAACAAATGTATTAAACAATAAAGCTGGAGGAACCAAATGTTTAACACTCATATTAAGTAATGGCAATCATCATATGGCTGTGATTTTAGGTTATGGGACAATTTAGCCTCCTTCTCGATATGTGTGTGTCATCATATTTTATGGAAGGGACAACTATAATAGGAGGCATGCGAACGATGTTTGTACAAAAATGTGCGAGTCGGTACCGATCACATGAAATCCCAAGGTATTTTAAACAAGAATTCAGTGACCCACGAATAACGTAACAATACTTGTCTTTTATTTAGTTTTTTCATGACGAGATGTTAACTATGCCGTGAACGTTTTTCCGACCAACGTTATGAATGGTTTATAAACGTTTTTTGAAAATGAAAAATAAGAAGACCAAATGTTATTCTTATATTGACAGCATCTTTTAAGTTTATGGCACATTCTAAAACAGAATATAAAACAGTAAATTTTGCATTTGACAAGACAATGCTGTGGTTATAAATTAGGGACATGCTGAAAGCTTTCAAAGCGACATTCGCTTTAACTCATCGTAAAATACATTAGTGTCACCCATATGCAGACACAGTATTGTTAACTAGTTGTAAAAACTGCACCGCTAACCAACTGTTATATAAATTGTGCATTATTCAGTTTGTCACAAGTTAATAGCTTTATCGCAATTGCGCACGCGACCATACTCTTTGTTCGTGCACGAGAATACTAATAGTCGATGTGATTGTTCTTATGCTACGTTCCTTTTATCACCATTGTCGCCGCAATTTAAATCGTGGTTTTAATCGGAACCTAACCGTGATAATCCTTTAAGATCTTATATTGATTTATCCGATCGTGAAGCTAATCGTGTCAATTATGTTTATCTTTAAAGTTTTTTTCTGCGAAGAAGACGATAGACTGCAATAAATTGTAAAGTCGGTATCATCTCCTCAGATCGTATTTTGTCTTAATAAAGTACGGCACATCATAATGATTCGTCTTTCCGAATCGTGGTGATTGCAGTCCATCTTATGAAAAGAAACTGAC